>NC_048894.1:153094200-153145760 GCF_011077185.1 Oxyura jamaicensis | reverse complement strand
TTTCTTTCTTTCTTTCTTTCTTTCTTTCTTTCTTTCTTTCTTTCTTTTTCTTTCTTTCTCTCCATTTACTCCACCTGCAGTAAAGTTTCTGGAAGAATTGAAGCTGTTCCCACTTCACAGAATGACAGAATCACAGAATGGTTAAGGTTGGAAGGGACCTCTGGCGGTCATCAGGTCCATGTCCCTGCTCAAGCAGGCGCACCTATAGCAGGGTGCCCAGGACCATGCCCAAATGGCTTTTAAATATCTTCAAGAAGGGAGACTCCACAATCTCTCTGGGCAACCTGTGCCAGTGCTCTGTCATCTGCACAGTAAAGTAGAGCTTCCTGATGTTTAGAGGGAACCTCCTTTGCTCCATTTTGTTGCCCATTACCTCCTGTTCTGTCACTGGGCAGCACTGAAAAGAGCCTGGCTCCATCTTCTTTGCACCTTCCCTTCAGGTATTTATACACCTTGATAAAATTCACCCTGAGCCATCACTTCTCCAGGCAGAACAGTCCCAGGTTTCTCTGCCTCTCCTCTTAGAAGAGGTGCTGCAGTCCCTTCATAGTCTTGATCTTCTTTCTCTCCAGTTACATAGCTGAGACTCTGCAGTAACCCTCATGGCTTTTAAAGAGAAAAAGCAAAAGTCTCATCTGTGTGATATGAGGTAAAATAACTCAAAATAGTGGCTTTAATAATAATTCTAAATCAAGAGGATTTGTTGTTGTTGTTTTTCCTAAAAGGTCTTGATCTAAGATGCTATTTTTCTGTCATGCCACTATCTTGATCTCAGAATGCCCTTTCTCCCCTCCAGCTGCTGAACAACCCAGAGAAGATAGCAGAACAGATAAGCAAGGACCTCGCCTGGCTTTGCTCCCACCTCCTGGCCCTGTGGACCCAGTTCCTGGAGGTGGCAACACTCCATCCAGAAGTCACAGCTTATCTGACTCAGGAGCACCATATGCTAAGGGTAACGTTAAAGAGTCGAAAGCAAGTTCTGTAACGGTAACCTCTTGACAGACACTGGTGATGTATCTGGATAGATATTTCTCTTACTGTTATGCCTTATGAACCATTACGGGAGATGTGTTGAGTAGGATAAGGATTAAAGAAGGGAATTTAAAATTACAGATTTCAATTTTTGGAATGATGTTGCTTTTATGGTAGCCAGAATCTTGTGTAAAATGAATGTACCCTGAATACCAGAATCCAGCATGGAACATGAAGTGGGTGAAAAGAGGTAGATATGTTTTAAAAGGCACAAGCATCACAATGAGAAATAACCAAGTTATCTCAATTTCTTTCATAAAACTACCATGAGGAATATAGATTTGTTCTCCTCACTATGTCACATATATACAGCTAGTTCTTGCCTTTCTCCCAGTGAGTTTCACAAAATGAAATGTTAATACTGTTCACGTGGAAATTGGTTCTTGATAATAAAGAAGGCACAAAAGCAATTGCCTTTTGGGCTAACTTTATCAAAGCTGCTTACCTGATTAGTTCAGCAAGTGCTGTGCCTTCCATGAGGATGTTTTTGGTTATTGACCATACATCAGTTTCATCACATAGGCTGAGCTAAACTCATAGCCTGATCTAATCACTAAAAAAGAGACATAGATAAAAGGCTAGGGTTCATCTTGCTTAGCTTTAGAAGGCTACAGTGTAGGTGCTAACATCCCGATTTACGTACTGATTCTTGTTAAAGTCAGTGGAGGTCCAGTCACTGGAGATAAGATAATGTTTATCTTGCAAAAGGGAGACAAAAATCAGGAAGAGGTGGATGATGCTGGTTATTTTAGCTATGTCTCCTTTGACTCAGAGAACCTGGATGGCTTGATCAGCCAAAGGTCCCATCTCTGTAGGCCCCCAGCTCCAGCAAGGTGAATCCTAGCCTCGACTGATGCCAACTGCTGGCATGACCTGTGGCAAATGATGTAACTTCATGTGCTTCAGTTCCTCTCTATAATAAATAATATTATTTAATGTAATTTAATGTAATAAAACTTTCCTAGTTCTAGAAAACATTTTGAGAGCTCCAGATAAATCAATGCAATCTTTTTAAAGAGGTGCTAGTCATTCTTTTATTAGAAAAGCCATTTGTTGAAATATGGCTGGGATTTAGGGAGATGCTGAGATGCTGTGACATGTGCTTTTCACTGCCATTCTCTGACACCATAATAGAGGTCGCTCTTACAAATATCATTAGTAATGCATGGGCTGCAGTTTAACAGTTCAGTACAGTTGACTGCATATTATGATGGATTGATTGAAACTCAAAGCTTATTCCAGGGCAGATAGAAACACTGAATTTTTTATAGCTTATTACACACTCTGTGCTCTGCCAGACACTTCAGATCCGTGGCTCTTTTGTAATTGATTATCCAACACTGAGCAGATCAAATGTCTATGAAGAGATTTGAAAAGCTCTCATTTGTAAGTATCGTGACATAGGCAGATGTGTTTCTGCCATGATGGGGCTTATTCTCCTCTAGGCTGAAGTGTAAAACTTCCTTTATCATCTTGGGAACCACTGTGAATGTTCCCACAGAAAGGATGATCAATTATGAATTGTTCTAATTTAGTAATGCACTCCACTGCTGCTATGATTTGTACAGTGGGAAAGGAAGAAATCTTCCTCGTTTTAATATTACAAGGAAAAAATGGTAAATCTGACAGCTTTTATAAAAATAGTCAGAAGGTACATATAAAAAAAATCTTGATTTCCTCTCAAGGGACACTTCTTCCCTCCCAGCAAAATATGCAACAGCACCAGCTGCTTTGTGCTGGACTGGGAAAGTGAAGCAGAGTTGAGCTCTTTTGTTTTCTTTCTGTCACCAGAGCGGTGCAAAGCAGACAGAGCATACTAAAGAATCTGGACCTGACAGTCATTGCTCTGTTTTCAGCTTGATTGTGCTTGGCACCTTTCAGTAGATCTTAGGTTTAATTTGTGTGTTTCTCCCTCAGGTAAGGAGATTCTCAGAAGCCTTCTTCTACACTGAGCACCAGAAACCCTCTGTGCTGACATTCCAGGAAGGCCTGTAAGTAACTCATTGATTCCCCCCTGTTACTGGGAAGGCTGAAAATGTAGTTGCTTAAACATTTTTCTACTAAGACTGAGGTCTTTTCTGCCGGTTACGGAAGGCTCTGGTTTGAGAGAAATCACTACGTCTATTCTAGCTCCATATTGTAAATCCATTGAAATTAATGTCAAAAGTAAGTAACACCAATTAGGCCCTAGAGATTATTAATTTTAAGATTCCTGTAAGATATTTATTTTTCTTTCTCTGCTCTCACAATACTTACAACATCAGGGAGTGATTAAAACACTGTGGCAAGAGCCTCCTAGGGATACGATGCGGGAATCCTCTTTCCCTACCTTTCTTCCCAACTGGGTACATGCCTTTGCAGAGCTTATCTCCAACAGCACCAGCCTCGGGGCAGACAAATATTTTTGATGTCTTTCTTCAGTTTACTTCCTAACCTGCCTATACCAGATCTAGTACTTGCAATTTTAATAGAAGGTAACAGCTGAAAAGGAACAGAAAAATAACATTTAAGAGTTTGCTTTTTACTCTCCCTTATAACATTTTGGGGTATAGGCGGTCATGGATTTATTTTGTTCCTTAGTCCATCCCTACTTTCTATAGCAGAAAGGATCATCTGTAAGTGCAGACAGGAACATTGATTCATTAAACAGACAACACAAAGATGTGAATGTTCACTGGGAGCTGCAGTGGAGTACCACATGGGGACACCACCAGCTTAGATGGAGGAACCGTAGGAGTGATATGAGCTCAGGGCTGATAATTTGTTGATCAAGAATCAACAGTACAAAACAGTTTGGGAAAATAAATAATGCACTGGGCTGCATTCACAAAAATATGCTATGAAACATGAGCAAGGTAATTATTTCACAGAATCATAGAATGGTTTGGGTTGGAAGGGACCATAAAGACCAGCTAATTCCAACCCCCCTGCCATGGGCAGGGACAGCTCCCACCAGACCAGGTTGCCCAAAGCCCCATCCAGCCTGGCCTAGAACACCTCCAGGGACGGGGCACCCACAGCTTCTCTGGGCAACCTGTGCCTGTGCCTCACCACACTCTGAGGAAATCATTTCTTCCTTATATCTAATCATAATCTAGCCTCTTTTAGTTTAAAGCCATTCCCCTTTGTCCTATCACTACACCCCTTGACCAAGAGTCCCTCCCCAGCTTTCCTGTAGCCCACTTTAGGTACTGGAAAGCCGCTGTAAGGCCTGCCTGGGGCCTTCTCTTCTCCAGGCTGAACAACCCCAACCCTTAGCCTGTCTTCATAGGAGAGGTGCTCCAGCCCCTCAATTATCTTTGTGGCCCTCTTCTGGACTCGTTCCAATACTTCCATGTCCTTCTTATGGTGGACGCCCTAGAGCTGCATGCAGTACCCCAGGTTTCCATTTGCTTGACAGTGCTTGCTTTGACCAAAACTGCAGAGTATGAGGAACCGTTTGTTTTTTTTTTTAAAGCTGCAATATTGCAAATCCTGCCTTCAGTTTTATCCCACGATTCCAAGTGGAGAGCACGGATAATACTCAGGACCTGACCCCTGAAGGCAGAGCTAAAGGAAGGCTGCTCAGATTTGAATTTCAAAGGAATGAGGGATGTCTAAACTTTTGCTGCACTGAAGCAGCCTGTTATCACAGGAGGACCACAGCATTACCAGAACAGAAACACACTTTTCAGAAGTGGCTTAAAGACCATGACATCAGGTTCTGTCATGATGATAAGGCTTAAGTGAGATGTCTGTTTCCAACCAAGAGTAAAGAAGAAAATGAGTTTCTCAGAGCTGTTGCTAGGAACATTAAGGCTGATTCAGTGCTGGTGGAAAAGGCCATGACTTCATTAGTGGATGGGTTATACAAGGGTACCTTTTTCTGACAAACTAGAACAGGGCCACGGCTGCAGGGGCCCAGCTGTGCTCACTTAGTCCTCCCATGTCAGTTTTTAAGTAAGCTGTGTACAAGAAAAGACCCATGGCAGGACCCCAGGGTGAGGTCAAAGACACTCATGGCCCCGTCTAAGCAAACACAGCCCTGCACAAGGGGAAGCCTAATAGAATGATGTGCTTTTATTTCTCCAGACAGCCACAGAGCCAGCCCATTTCCTACAGATAAGCATAATTTTCCTCAGTGATTATCAAGGAGATAGAGTACAAAAAAATAAAATAGCTTGCAAATGCTAAAAATTGATCTCTGAGGTAAATTCGGTATATACAGGCCTCGTGGCAGAGTCCTGTTTTCTTTTTGGTTGTGCTAGATGGTGCAGTTAGAAAAGCAGAATCTTGGCTCCCGGAATATTATTAGTCGTGAGGGTGCCAGCAGGGAGTATTAATTGTGTTCAGAGAGGCTTCAGATGAGATCAGCTCTTGGTGTGCTGGGTGCTATACAAACACCTCATACACGAGCAGGCTTTTCCCCAGTTTTTTCTTACTTGTTGCTAGATGACGGGGCTTTTTACCTCCGGTACTGTGGTTGTGAATTCTGCTAGGTCATGCACCTACATACATAGCAGTACCTGACTGGTCAAATAGAACAGGAAATTTAGTATAAATTTATATTAGTATAAATTTAATTAATTTAGTATAAATTTATATTAATAAAACAGGCCTTTAGTATAAACACTGATGCTGTTTATTAGTATGTCAGTGAGAACTTAGTTATGGTGCTAGGGCTTAAATCCAAATACCCAGGTGTTGCTGCAGGAAAGACTGAGCAGCTAGCTGTTTTTGACTTCTGTCTGACTCATGTTTTAGCAATCAATGACTCGCCTATCTTTGAGGAAAAAATAGCTGGTAAGAGCAAAAGATAGACAACAATAATTATGTTCTGAAGTTGAAGCCAGTATGCTGGTTTGCACAAGTTTTTTTTTTTTTTTTTTTTTTTTTTTTTTTTGTATGTGTGTGTGTGTGTGTGTGTGTGTGTGTGTGTGTGTGTCTGGATATAGGAATCTTCTGTGCTGGCATGAGGACAGACCAATAGAATTACAAATTTGTTGTTTGAGTTTTACTTCATAATGTATAAAGAGTTTTTCTTCCAGTTAACTATCACAAGGTGATTACCTGCCTCCTGCCAATGATAATCTAAAATATTGTCACTGTGCTGTCCTACGGTACATGTCCAGAATTCCTTTCATCCAACTGTCTACAAAAACCTTGCTTCCTCCCTCTTTATTCCTTAGGATAAGCAGACCAATTCATGAAAAACTCAGCACAAATGAACAAATATTGCCTTTGATTCCCCATTTTTGAAGAAGATGCTTACATAGGAAAACTCATCAGAATAATGAATGAATGTATTTATTTTAGCCAAACCCACATCCCTGTGCCAGCTTAATGTAACATTCCTTGATGAAATCCAGGTAGCATTTTACATGTGCAAAAAGATGGAACAGAACAGTTTTTCTAGCTCTACCAACAAGCAGTAGCTGAACCAATGTGCCTTAGCTCTTCCAGAAGTGTGTGAGATACCACAGTGCTCTGAGGACTGGTATAAGCAAGATAGAGGGCCTACCATGTGTCCTTCTTGGCCTTGTTCCTCGCTGTACTGGTCAAAGAGATTTTTGATTATTGCTTCCTGCACCTGGGTTTTGAAACCCTTGGCATGGTCACAGCAACAGACCTCTTTTCCTGATGGGAAAGCCAGTTGAGGGATCCAGTCGCAGCCATCTGCAGTGACCCATGGGAGGACAGCAATGAGTCATGGAGCAGCAGGAGCGTTTTCCAATAAAGAAAGAGGTTTTGCATAGAGGGACTGTGCAAAGAAATCTCTATCTGAAAGACATAAATCAACTTGTAGGACATGTCCTGCAAGCACTGAGTACTTCTTTCAAACACACTGCCTCTGTCTTCTGATACCATCCCCCAGTCAGTAATTGAGTATGCCTGAAGTTGTCCACAGTCCACAATACTCACCATATATGTTGTGATATCCAAAATAATTCTTGTTACTTGTTTGAAACAGCTGTTATGGACACAGATAATTGTTACTACACTAGAATACTACTGAGTGTGGTGCTACTAACCTAAAGTTCTATTCCCTCAAATCTGCTTTTCCCTTTGGTGGGAACCACTTTGGTTTCCCTTTGGTTTACACCACTTATAGTTTTCAACCGCCTTCGGTGCTCCTCTATCAAAACAGAAACCTTGTTGTCTTTGTCCTTAATCTTCTAATCAGCACAGTGAAGTGGGAAATACTATTGGACCACTTTGTGCCAGACATTTTACATGCTCATAGTAAGAAGCAGTTCTTGCTATAAACAATTTTCCTGGTAGAGTTGTCGAGGGGTTGTATGTCTTTATATTTACTCTGAATGCTGTGGAGCAAAGTCTTAGTTCATTCCTTCAACTGGGTTAGGTAAGCCAAAGACAAATTCAGATGATAAAAACTCCATCCTATTTCTAACAACTTTGTGCAGTTGTACTTTTTGTTCTGGTCATGTAATGACTGTTCTTTTGTCATCATGTCTTCTGAGTGCAGTGCTCCTGGTGTAATAAGCTCTTCTCCTTTGTGGGACATCCTTCACCACACTATGGTGGTCTTTATCCTACTCCATAAATACAGCCAGTTGTGGAGTAATTTACTAGCATTTTATCTAAATTTGCCCTGACAATTACAATTACAAGCATTTTGTAATATGAAGAAGAAAGAGTGTAAATACTGAGTTTTAGTCTCAGGGCTAGCTCTGCAACATAGTCCATGGTGTGGCAGACTGGGAACTATTGCACCTTTGATGGAATCTCTGGGTGAACGAGCAGCAGAGGACATTACATTACAGGTAGTGTGTCAAATGGGTTGTAGCTGTGACAAAGAGAGGGGACAAATCATATCTTCCCACTAGGAAGTTCCTGCAAAGCTTTCTTCTGCTTAGATGACTTCCAGCCTGCTCTGCTGCATGCACAGCTTGGCATTTGTCTTTATTGAACTTCATGAGATGTCTGCCTGCCCACCTCAGTATTATCTATCTGCAGACCTACTGAGGTCCCATCACTGAGGGTATTAAATACAGACATTAAATGGTATTGCCCCATATCAGCTGAAGGGCAGGCACATCTAGTAATTGCCTACACATCTGCCTTTGCTGCCTGGCATGGACGAGTGACTGAGAAAAAGCATGGCAACCATTTCAATACTCAATTTATTTTGCACTTTGCTGCCAGGATCCAAAGTCACGGACAGATTTCTACAGAAATTCGTAATTCAGAGTACTTCACCAGCATGCCCCCACTGCCAGCGGAATGCCTCGACATAGATGGGGACTGGAACACACTTCCAGTTATTTTTGAAGACAGGTACATGGATTTGCCTTGCAAAGGTGAGTGGAATACCCCAAGGTACATGAGACAGCTTGAGCTGAGGAGGTTCACTTCCCCAGCTGAAGGTAAATGATCCTACATAACTTGGGCTGGGTCTGTCTTGGATCAGAGCACAATCCACTATAAAATATAACTGAATCCTCAGTTTTTTCTACTAGTGATCTTTAAAGTATTTCCTGCAACTTCATAGTTTTCATCTTCCAAGTAAGATGTTTAGTTGCAAGGACTGGAGGCAAAATCTAGAAAGAAAGCAAAACTATTTTGATTTTTGTTACAGCAACCAACTTCATACTCAGAGTGACATCTAGTGTTAAGAAAAGTCAGAACAAAAAAAATTTAAAATTTGTGTGAAGCCCAACACTGTCTCCAAAAGGGAGTATTACTTAAAAAAAAAAAATAATAAAATTTCCCCTAGAGTAACCAAACCAGATTTTTCATTACGAAAAAATACTTAGTTCTTCAAGCATATAGTAAAACCTCATAGCCCTTGCTTCCCTTTTCAACAATTATTAAGTGTAGCAGAGAGACAGTATCATAAGTGAGCATTGACCAGTAAAGATGACCTGTGGCCATTTCCAGAGCTACCAAACTGGCTAAATTTTGACAATAATAATGACAGATATTTAAACCATGATACTCCATATTAAACTGATTCACAAGGAAGATCTACACTACATACAATGTGGTACAACAGCAGGAGTGCAAAGAAGTGCCAGTTGATTGATTTACCAATTCTAGAAACTAACAGTATAAAAGGAAAGTCTTTTTTTTGGCCTAACTGTAACTGTTTAGTGAGTATAATTCTAATTACATGCCCTGTGTCATTTGTATTTGTAATATCACTCTAATGTAGAAATACTTTTTAACATAATAAATAATGTAGAGATAATTTACAACATAAATATACATACTTCTCTAGGCCTTACAATCATTTTTCTAAGTCCCACATCACATTGAAGTAATATGTTTTGTTCTTGCAGATACCACTTCTTTTTTTCTTCCTTTCAGATCAGAATTTGGATGTTTTCCCAGATTTTGAGGTTCCTGAAAATACGCAAATGGATGTAATAGACGACAAGGAAGATTGTTCATCAAATGATGCCACTGCAGTAACAAAAGGAGACTTTGGGAAAGGTACTCTGCTAATACACACAGACAGGATAAACGGGAATCTGTCCTGCTTGTACAGTGGTACTGAAGGTGCTGCTCACGCAGCAAAGGGTTTAAACCCACACTTCACATCTCAGGTATGTACATTGAACAAAGAAGGCCAAAGGAAACCTGCAAATATTTTTGTTTCAAGTAAGGAAACTACTGACTCAGAGCCAGGCAATACAGAATGCACATCAGAGGAATTTAAAACATGCAAAGAAGTTTTATTAAAAGACAATAGACTTGAAGCAGATGTTACCTCTGGAGACATGAAACCTAGCAATAAGGATGCCCACAAAAGTGAGCCCGTGTTAATTGTCAGTGCTCAGTATGAGTGCGGAGCATGTGGAACTGATGGCTCGGAAGACAGATCTGAAATACACAAAACAGACGAATCTGGTCATCCTGAGAATAATTTCACTTCTGAGTTTTCACTGAGTGAGTTAACCAGTCTTGAAAAAACAGCAGATCCAGACAAGACTCTGCTACCTGTTTTGAAAACTTTGCCTGCCCACAACTTAGAAGTGAAACTGCTCACAAAGGAGCAACGAACTGAGGAGTGTGAAGAATTCACCCTGATGTCAGGGGTTATAAAGAGATCCTCCTCTATAATATCTGATTCAGGCATTGAAAGTGAACCAAGCTCAGTGGCATGGTCTGATGCTCGTAGCCGGGCTCTGGAGCTGCCCAGCGATCGAGAGATCCTGCACCATTTGGTACGGAGACACGCCATCCACCGAAATTCCCTGGAGGGTGGCCACACAGAAAGCAATACCAGCTTGCCCAGTGGAATCCAAGCATCACTCACATCCATTAGCTCTTTGCCCTTTGAAGAAGAGGAGAGAGAAGTGGAGCTTACCAAACTGACCAAGTCTGTCTCAGCTCCTCAGATCAGTAGCCCAGAAGAGCCTGTGGAGGAGGTGGATATATCCAAACACAGCGAAGCAACCTCAGGAGACTCAGGAGGATATTTAAAAAGTTGCATGGAAACAGAGGATGGAGATAAGCAATTAATCATGGACTTCTCTGGGTGTAGTATCACCACTGAAAATGGACAGCTAGAACCAAAAGGACATCCCAAACCCACTGCCAAGCACAGTAGTGGTCACATGGAATTACACAGGGAGGAGGCAAAGGAAAGTCTTTCAGAGACTTACTGTAGTTTGGAGTGTGCAAAACCACCTGTATGTCCAAAGTCACTCAGAGATAACATCTCTGAAAGCCAGTCACTGGAGAGCAATGGTGAGTGCAGCTTAAAAACACCGAGGGCTAATAATTACTTGGACAAAAGTACAGAAAAGTTTGATGCATGTATCAAGGATCCAAAGGATAAAACTAAGCCGGACAGTTTTGAAATAGAACAAGGCTTTTACACCTATATCACAGTAACAGGAGAGGAGAGTTTCTCACAAAGCATAAACGTGTTACCAGATACTGGTAATCCTGTTTCAGCTGCTTCAGAGACTTCAACAGAATTTGGCTCAATGCAAGGAGAATGTGGTAGGTCTCTTGCTGATGAGAGCCAGCTGGTGTACACAGAAATGCAGGGGTTACAAGAAATTGAGCTCAATGACTCACCTGCCTTAGCAGACCCTGCTTCAGGATCCTACCAGGATGAATATCTTCAAGAACCTGACAGCCAAGAGCATAAACTTGTAGCTAATGGCACTGGGTTTCATTCTGTGACGACAGAGGGGGTAGCACTGGAAAGCAGAAAGGCTGTTGATGTGGTTAACCTCTCTGTCTCTTGCACGGCCACATGTCTTCCCTTTTCTTCTGTGCTCAAAGAGACCCCTGCGATGGTCGGCTTCTCTGCAAAGCAGGCTGTGTTCCCCATCACACGACAGCCTCTAGGCTCCTTTGGAGTTGTTTCTTCTAATTCAAATGAGGTGGATGAAGAGGCCAACGAAAGGATGCTGAAGTAAGAATGCCTAATTACTTTTTAAATTAATATTGCAGTAATGCCAAGAGACCCTGACAAAGTTCAGGGTCCTAATACAGTAAGCATGGTAAAAGTTGGCATTCAGAGACAGCTGCTTGAACTACAGTATAAGTTATCAAAATAGGCATATGGTTTATACATGAAAAATAATCTAAGTAGAGAGGAAGAACAAAAACACAGAGAGACCAAGGTCTTCATCAAGGTCCTTCATCCTCATGGAAATTAGTGGGATTTAGGTGTCTGAATAGTCTTTAAAATTTGCCCCTCCATCATGAAGTCACGTTACCCGAACATGGATATCTAGCCTAGATATTTGCTTCACTATAGCAGTGTCATAGCTTATTTTTCTCTTCTGCTTAGTTTTACTCATTAGTGAAACTATGAAAGGGGAACACAGATTGGTTGGCAGGGCATCAGCTTCAATGAAACTGGAAAATGGGAGAATGAGCATACCGGGAACCTGGAGAAGAGGTGTTTGCTTTTTTTTCCCCCTCTTGTTTCTTAGACCATGGGAAAAGTGCCGCATCCTGGTTTTGATTTTACAGCGGCATCTTTTACAGACTGACATGCTAGTACATATATACTTTTGTTATATTTTTTTGTGTCTCTGCTGTGCTGAGGGAAAATGGTAGCATGGGAATTTCTCAACCCATTCACCCATGTTGGTTCTCTGCATATGCACTTATTTGGGACCTAAGGCGTATTTTTATTTTTTAATATCTTGAAGTTCATTTTATGACTCTTGCTGTAATCCTGCTTGATCTAAGCACAAAATTTATTCCTTCTCTGTGAAGCAGAATACTTAGCCATGTATTCATGCATTGATGAATTCAGGGCCTCTAGGTCCATGGCCAGAATATTAGATTTTTTGTTCTTGAGTCCCTTTAATGTCAGTAGGGTTGATGTAAGTAATTGTTCACCATCATACCAATTGGCCTTTGGCTATCCTCAAGGTTTAAAGGTTTCTATCTCCTAGCCTGGTCCATCCCAGTTTTCTAATTCTACACTTATATTGTGATTATTAATTCCTAAAAGCTCTGGATAAGTTTTGCTAAGTCAAAAAGCCACTGAAGTGTCTGGCACCTTTGTGTAGCTTCAAGGTGAGTTCATGTGTCAAACTTTAGGCCTTCGTCAGAAAAGCTGTTATCTTAACTCTTTCAGCTCTGAGCTGCTCTTCCTCTTAGCCACTAAGTGTTTTCAAGAGAACACCAAACCAAACCAAAATGCTCTGTAATGAGGTGTACCCTTAAACTCCACTGTCTGAGGAATGGGGAGAGCAACTTCCACCTGCCTATAAATGCATCTGATGCTATAATTTTGCTTTTCAGTGTCAGTCTGTCTGAGGACATTTATAAGATGCATTTTATTCTTTTATTCTCTCTCTCTTTTTTTTTTTTTTTTTTTTTTTTTTCCACCAGAAGGTTCTTTTTGTTCCTCTAGCAGGTGTGAGATACTGAAGGTTTTTACCTGTTCCCCGTATGACATCAAATCATTTGGGAACAGATTTTCTTCTTTGCATCTTGATTTCTCTCTATCAGAAGAGAACCTTCTTATTTCTAGTTTGAGGGTTTGTTGTTGAACACCCAGTTCTACTGTGATTAATTAATCTATTCTCCAGTTTTTATCAGGCCAAAGAAAAATTTAAAAAAGAAATGAAGATTGAAGGATTTCTGTACAGTGACTTATCTGTACTAGCTTCTGATATCCCATATTTTCCACCAGAGGAAGAGGAAGAAAATTTGGAAGATGGAATTCACCTGGTTGTCTGTGTCCATGGGTTGGATGGTAAGAGCAGGAGGAATAGTTGTGTGTAAGCGTCGCTTGAGTGTAAAAAAAACAAGAGAAAGGCATATCTATAGGAAATGGGAAAGAACAGAGAGTCTATGGAAAACATTTATCTTAGCTAAGTATTTAATTTCCTTTATGTTATTCAGTCCATTGTAATAAAGGGTCTAGGAAAATATTAAGTATTTTATTTACGAAATGGGTGCTGCAATTTTTTTTTCTATTTTTTTTTTCTTTTTTTTCCTGTTTTATTTTGTTTAGACAGAATTCTACACCAAATCACATCATCTCTTCAGCATACAGTAAGAGTACACTAGAGTAGCTCCTCTTGTCTTTCTGGAGATACCTGGTTGTTTAGCAGTATGTCACAGGGATGAGAACATTATTAAACAAAATAAACTGAGGTTATTGGATAGATAGTGGCTGGATTTAGAATGTGGGAAAATAGAAATCAATATTCACTACAAAGAAGCCTGGCCTGAAATATTTTAAACGCATGCTTTCTAAGCAGAAAACAGATATATTAAAGTTGAAACTTCTCTTGATAAGCTATTGGCTTCAATGGGGAAGGTGAAAGCATTAACCTTGAGACCATGGAGAAGGAGGGGCAGAGCCTCAGAAAAGCATGAAACTCTCCTTGGCTTGTGCGAGTACCATTGCCATTCAATATACCAGTGATAGTGATATGTTTCTTATGAAGAAGGTACCTCCTTTTTCAGAAAAATAATTCAGAATACCTTGGAATTTACCTAGTATGGAGTTGGGGCATTTTGGCCATCTCCCAAAATCATAGAATCATAGAAAGGCTAGGGTTGGAAGGGACCTTGAAGATCATCTAGTTCCAACCCTCCTGCAAGTCTTGTAAAATATTACAAGACTGACAGCATTTCAGCTCCATGTTTAATTGTGAATAAGAAGAGGCAGGCTGCTGTGCATATGAAGGCACATCCTTATCCCCCAGGCACATGTACTGAAGTTCCCAGCAGGGCTGCAGTGTCTCCTGGGGGTGTCACCAGCTACAAAGGGAGAAGGACAGATGTCAACCTTTTGGTGACCCCTTGTCTTACCTACATGGTTCAGCAAATAAGGGACAGAGTTTTCTGGGCCTGATCTTTGCCTTCTCCTCCCACTTTTTATAGAGCTCATGCAGTGCCAAGCAGCAGGATGTGAGGTCCAGCCCTCCTTGCACATGTTGTGCGTATTCTTGCTCTTCTGCTGTTTCAGTGCATGATCATATGGTGTGGTGAGCTGTCTTAGCAGCATCTAGCAAGAGCTCCCTGGTGCCAAGGTTTATAAGATGGTTTGTAAGAAGACAAATTTATTAAATTGAATATATATATATGTATTTCTGTTGAATTGCATCTTATAAAGTGCCATCTGTTTCCAGGCAACAGTGCAGATCTACGGCTGGTAAAGACTTTTATAGAACTGGGACTCCCTGGTGGAAAACTGGACTTCCTAATGTCTGAACGAAATCAGGTAGTGTAGAGCTACTTTCTGTCTTCATTTAGATATCCTACAAGTGGTTGCCATTGCTGAAAAAGAACCTTCAGGGAGGCTCTTTCACAAGTTGGATGAAGCAAAAGCACTGGGGAATTTAGGGAAGTGTATGTAGGATTTAGTTCAAAGTCCTGTTCCTGATCCTGTCTGAGGTGATGGGGTACTCAAATGCACAAGGAAAGATTCCTTACATGAAGCCAAAGACAGTTATATTATTACTTACAGGACTAAACCTTAGAGAAACCAAACTGATTTATCCTGACAGTTTGCAAGCTTAGCAGCCAGATGCCTCTGCCTTTTGGATGCTGTACAACACAGCACCAACAGAAAGCAGCAGGTTTAGTAATGTTAAATTCTCTGGAGGATGTGAAATATCCATAAGGTGTTGTCAGTTGCTTTTGATGCATCAGCCATTGTTTCTCCTGTTGAAATGCTTGTGAGATTTATTTTCTTGAATGATAAAGAAATGTCTTCCAGAACAATTCATTGCTAGCCTAGGCAGAACACCAGAAATGAATTCTATGCTCTGCTTTGCAATGAACCCATATTTATGACACCTTTATGCATAAGATAAGGATTTCCAGTGCCCAGTGAAAAACATTATTCTGATTTACAAGCAGCTGAGGAACAAGAGTCAAAACTCTCTCCTTTATTCAATAGCTTTTATATTTTGAAATGGCCAGTAGTTGTTAGTCTGTGAACTTGCCACCTTCCAATGTACATCTCTGCCAGAAGTGGACCTGCATGGTTAATGTGAGCAAGATGGAAATAATGAGGAGACCAGACTTGCATCAGAGTTTCTCCTTTTCCAAGGCAGAAAGGATTAGCTCTTACAACATCTCTATTTACTATTATATTGAACCCATAATGGAAACTTTCAGTCTTCCTATAGTATGGAAATGGGTGCAAGTTCACATAGCAGTGGTATAGGACCTATATCTTTGGATGAATTTTTGGATGCTTTAAAGCATCCTGTCACTTTTTTTTCCCTGCTTTGGGAACCACATTGAAAACAATCCATGAAATCAGTCATTTAGCTGAAGTTTGCTTTAAAGAAGAAAATTCAAGCCACATTTTTATGCACTCATCTGTAATATATTTGACAAGCTCAGTCAGGCTGAGATGATACTGAAGAATAGAAGTATAACCAGGTGAAATATGACATTTGATGTGTTTTGTTTGTGGTTAATGCTCAGGCTGGTATTCTTCCACTTTTAAACAACCTGAAAGATTTGGGATAATGAGCTTAAGAGGAAATTGTTAATTATCAATGCAGGCTAAACAAGCAGGCAAGAGGTTATTGGGCTGTTTGTAGTATATGAGAACATTTATTTTAAGGCAGTGTTGCAAAGTGAATATGCTCGTTTTCCTTTGCAAGAGCTGCAATTAGCAAGATGGGTTGTGTCACAAAAGCATTAATTACTAGATATGTTTGTTCTGAATAGCTGTTCCAACATTTGATGATTGTTTTTGTGGCATCTTATTAGTTACAAATTTGATTTAGAGTCCTGTTGGAGTGCCAAATGACACAGTTCTGAATAAGATCTGCCTGCAATTGTATAGACTGGACAATATATTATTAGTTTTATTTTATCAAAACTGCCATTACTGTTACAAGCAACGAATCATTTAAATCCCTGTCTGGCACTCATTCTCATTATCTGTTATTCTTAAATAACAAACACATGGCATTTAATTATGATGGCCTAATAATTTTGGGATCGTGTCTGTAGCGTCAACATCACCTATATGTAGTGTATAAAACTGTAAACTATTTTATTATAGTAATCCATTAAATCCTAAATATCAAAAGCTTTTCTTCCACATGCAGAGTATGGTGCCTACAGAGGCTAAGCAGTTCTCATCTCTGTCAAGCCAGGTTGCTTTAAGATCCTACTTTTGACTCTGAAATCACTCAGCCTGACACTGTTAATCTTACTATTAATATATTTTATGTCCAGATTTATACAACTATGCCTAAATTAGAGAAACAGAAGCAACCACAGAAGGTAATTTAATCCCCTTAAAATGCTGTCTTTAGAGGGCCCTATTTCCATGCCCTACAAAGGAAGCACAAGGTAACTCTTGTCCTAAATTGAATGCCAGGGTTATATTCCTGAAGCTAAAAGGCACAATATAGAGTCAAAGAACCTCTGTGACAAAATATTTTGCCTTATCTTACGTGGGAGCTCAGCAAAGACAATGAATTTCCATATGGGCTATACTGAGATCCATAAGACTGATACTGACAAGTGTTGTTACAGTTAAAGCTGTGCGAGAAAGAAAATACTTGGCTTGAATAAGTTTACAATGTTCGTTGAAACAGTTTTGATAATAATCTGAAAATGAAACTTTATGGCTGTTTTCAAAGAGCTTCTATTTTGGGAGGACTAAGCAACTGAGAAAAATGATCCCGTGTTGAGCAAGTATAAAGAAAATTTTGACTAGTTATTACTCTTGTGCTTGCAGTTTACTTTGAAAATAACATTAGTCTATGATATATGTATACTTTAATAAGAGCAATATATTTGAATTCACCTACTCAATCCTTTTTACACCAGACTGATACTTTTGCTGATTTTGATACAATGACTGACCGATTGTTGGATGAAATTATTCAGCATATTCAGTTGTATAATCTCTCCATATCACGAATAAGGTAAGCATTCTGATAATTAATTGTCTGTAACTATTTGTGGCCATCAGCATCATTCTGTGAAATTAGATTTTTCAGAAGTGTCCTGTGTCAAAGGCCACTGAAGTCAGTGAGATGAGTTTTTACATGTGTTATAGCTGGAAGAGTATCCATTAGGCTGAACAAAATGTAAAATGATAACTAAAGGATGATACTGAAAACTCTGATAGAGTCCTCTCAAGAGCAATTTTTGCTGCCTTTACATTTAATTTAAATAACATACAGATGGCTTTTGTATTAATATAATTCTGTTTTTCCTAACAGTTTTATTGGACATTCCCTTGGTAATGTCATCATCCGATCTGTACTAACTCGCCCCAGGTTTCGCTATTACCTCAACAAGTTACATACCTTCCTGTCCCTTTCTGGACCTCACCTGGGAACACTTTACAACAATAGTACTTTGGTTAGTACAGGTAAGAGTTAGACGAACGCTATGACTTACTGCAGTGAATGGCAGAGTATATGAGAGAGCTACATGTGGAAGGTAGCAGTAAATTGTGACAACGTGGCACATACACTGTACCTGTGTCAAATATTTGTTGAAGACTTCAGACTGAGAGAACATAGCAATGAGAGAAGCTTTCAGGGCCTACTATGTGGTCCAGCATTGTGGAAAATCCAGGGGTGTGGAGCAGCAAGAGATGACCTTACTTCCACTGTGTTCTTTCACTTCTCTTTATACTGCCAATAAAGAGAGGCATCTCCAAGGCTGAAGAAAACACTTATAGTACTATGGGAAATGAATGGCCTGATGTTCACCCTTCCTGAATGTGTATGTTACCATGACACTAGATAATCCAGAGGGACCCTTAGACTTTTCTCTTTGTTTATTAACAGTACAACAGAAAACAAAGACTTACACTGAGTTACAGTGCTAACCATACTGTAATCTCTTTGAGTTTATTATTATAGGCACATAACTTCAATCCCTTGTTTGATAATCAGCAAAAAGGCTAAAAATACGCACCAATTTTATTCCAGGTCTGTGGCTCATGCAGAAGTTGAAAAAATCAGGGTCACTTTTGCAATTGACCTTCAGGGACAATGCAGATTTGCGCAAGTGTTTCCTCTACCAGCTCAGCCAAAAAACAGGTGAGTAGGCCTTAATGTTGTGTAAATGTTGGGGGATATTCCAAAGGATTGTGCTAGACTACTATGTACTTCAGGGAGTAAAGAAAATCTGCATTTTATTATTGATCTTTCTTTAAATGTTCTTGATGTCAAGGTCTGCCCTGTCTAATAACTGTTTTATCTGCCTTTTATCTGCACCATTTACCCAGGGAATGTAGTTGCCAAACAGTTGGTGCCCAATCTGACTTAGATGCTGTAATAAATATGCACCTAAGTTTGTATTCTTCAAGCAAGAAATATGATTCTTGACAGGCCACCATAACTTAATTTATGTTATTAATGTTATTATGTTATGTTATGTTATTAATTTATGTTACTAGATGCAAACCATTTTTCCTTTTTTAATATATATATTTTTTTAAGTTTAACATCTCTTGTCTCTAGGAAATATGATGCTGTGAGATGAAGAGCAAATTTTATTCATGTCTATTGTGGCACCTCTGTACTACAGAGAGAGATGTATGGCCTTATGCTGTAAAAATGATGTCTACATCATTTTACCACTTCTTTGGTCTGTTATGAATAAATGAAGTAAATCAGACTTTCCCTAAGAAATGAAAGCAGGCATAATCCTTCTGTTCAGACAAATGTTTTCTTCTAAGAGTTATTTTTAATATTGTGCGTAAGCAAGCTAGTGCTAAGTATGCACTCACAGTGTCACTACTTGATATTTTTTTCTCTCACTCTGCTATGTTGTTGATAGGAAACAAAGACTATCTTAATACAGGTACAACTTAATACTCGGTCTGACAGACATAGAGCTGTTTCATAATTTTCTGACCACAATACATGACCTAATTAATGACAGGAAGATGCTATATCTTGGCATTATTTAAATTTCCTTATTTGAATTTTCCTTTGGTTCTCAAGCTCCCATTTTTATGAAGCACAGTGGGATGTTTGCTTTAGGACTGTCATGTTCAAATAAAATTGGTTCTACATAGGAAGCTTGCATTGTTACTTCCCAAGCCAAGAATTCCTAAGTATATAGTGTGACTTGTTGCCTGTTAGCTTGATAAACTGGAGATCTAGCAGACTGTAAATGAAGGTGATGTCTCTGAAAAAGCAGAAAGTTAAGTATCAAAAAGGTTGCCTGTAAATTAAAATGATCCAGGTAGATTCTTAGGAGAAAAATCTGAAATTGTAAAGTTCTATATTAAAATGTATGAGCTAGCACAATGAGTCAGAATTGAGGTGCCCTTACTCTGGCACTCTGCTCCCAGAAGTGGTGAGAGCACCTACAAAGGGACACATTTGGTTGAGAGCACCTACAAAGGTGCAGTGTTTTGCCTGCTCTCCTAGATAACCCTTTGAGCCTTCAGCAACTTCTGACTTTCTTAAAGTAGAAATCCCTTCCAGTATTCAATTTCATTACATGTTTCCTGTGCTTGTCTTGGAAGAAAAAAATGACATTGCTCCCTACTGAGTCTCTTCACATAAGATTTTAGTTATGTTAAAACTCATTGATGCCTCTCCTACATTTTACAGAGAAGTCACAAACACAATTGGTTTGATTACACAGGGAGAAAATGATGGCTTCAGCCAGGCTTAGTAGATGCAGCTATAGGGGCTCTTCCTTTTGGTGGTTATGGTCGACTTTTCTATTAAGAACTAGAAAGCAAAGGACTTTGTTCTGGATCTCTTTTCTGTAAGGGGGAGGGAAGGATGAAGATCAAACCTACAACATTCCCATGTACAAAATAATCTCTGAGCTAGTAGTGTAGAATATCTGTTCATTCTCCTACTCTTCTGCTGAATGTGGGTAATCCAGAGCTCAAGAGATCTCAGACAGAGTAAGCAGCAGGAGTCTTTTCATAGTGAATGGTGGCCTCATTACTTCCAGGGAAGAGGGAGAATTCCTGGTTTCCAGTCCATGTACCATCAGTGTGTACTTATCCAAGGACTGCTGGATGCAGGGACTGGATCCCAAGGCTCCCTCCACACTGATGTAATGGTGTGACATCATAGTGGTGAAGCTGATTTCTCCTTCTCTCTATATATTTTCTTTGCTATTTTACTAATTACTTGTATTATTATTTTTTGAATGTGATCCCCAATTCTGTGAACATTTACTCATGAAAGTACACTCATGGACTGCAGTGAACCTGCACATGTGTTTGCAATGTTTACAGGCATAAATACTTGCAAGATTAAGTTTTTAATCATTTACTCTTTGAAATTGAGTCAGTTCTCACTTTTTCTTTGTTGTTATTTTTGTTGATATACAATTAACTTGTATTAGCATTGATAACTAACAAATAGTTCATAGAAGCAGCAGGAATGTTTTTAAGCTATTCTTCTGAATATTTCTAAGTTTGTGTTTTATGTTTTAATTATTCTTCATGTGTTTTTCACTATAGATTTTAAAGTGCATTTCAACATGAATATGATTGTGCTGTTCATCATTGTGATAAATGCATTTAATGAATTTGTTTGCCACAGGCCTTCAGTACTTTAAAAATGTTGTGTTAGTGGCCTCACCCCAAGACAGATATGTACCCTTCCATTCAGCAAGAATAGAAATGTGCAAAAATGCTCTTAAAGACAGACACACAGGTATGTTTAAGATCTGTTCTATATTTACAAAGCTGTTGAGAAATTGTGATTTTGTGTAACTGAGGTCATTGTATCAGAAGGGTTTTTCATCAGCATGATGAAAACTCAAACACTTACTTGATAAGGAAGAAAGTGTTCTACTCCCACAGGAAATTACTGAAATCAATAAAAGATTTCAAAGATGCTCTTTGTCTGATGAAAATAAACTACAATCAGGTTGTAATCAAAGTTTTCTTACTGCTCTTCCTTCCCTAATTAATTTTTTAAAATGTGGAGATAATAGAACTAGTTCCTAACAACATTTCTCTTTGGTCTACTGAATTGTTAGTATTGTCTCACATAACAAAATCTCTTTCAGCACATCCAAAGTCAATGGGTTTTCCCTTTGTTTTCAGTAGTATTTGGATGATTGCCAGGTAATTTAAGAGATGTAAAATCATACTGGTTTGTAATAAAATCTGCAAAGCACATCAGGACTCATGCCATCAGAGGCCTAGCTTTCCTGTGAGTCCAGTCTGTGCATTGTTCCAAATATTGCCTTTGTTATTTGCAGTCTACCTCATTTATAAAATGTTTCACGGTTTCAGTTTGATACCACTTCCAGAAATAATGCTCAGTGTAATTTTATACCTGTTTCAGATACATGGTTATGTAGAAATGGAGGTTGTCCTTGGAAGCTGGCAGCCAGTCCCTAATGGGGTTCCCCAAGGCTCCATTTTAGGGCCAGTTCTCTTCAATGTTTTCATAAATGACTTGGATGTAGGACTTAAAGGGGTTTTGAGTAAGTTTGCAGATACCAATTGGGGAGAAGCTGTTGACTCCCTGTTGACTCAGGTAAAGAGGCCTTGCAGAAAGACCTTGACAAATTAGAGCTGAGCAACCACCAAACATACAAAGTTTAACAAGGGCAAGTGCCACATTCTGCACCTGGGAAGGGGCAACCCTGTCTATATGTGCATAATAGGGGACAGGAGGCTGGAGAGCAGTCTTGCAGAAAGGGATCTGGGGATTTTGGTCAACAGAAAGTTCAATATGAGCCAGCAGTGTGCCCTGGCAACCAAAAGGGCCAACTGTACCCTGGGGTGCATCAAACACAACATTGGTAGCTAGTTGAGGGAAGTCCCACTCTACTCTGTGTTGGTGTGGCCTCACCTTGAGTACTGCGTGCAGTTTTGGGAGCTGCAATTTAGAAAGGATATAAAATTATTAGAAAGTATCCAAAGGAGGGCAACAAAGATGGTGTAGGGCCAAGAGGGCAAGACGTGGCTGAGGTCACTTGTTTTGTTCAGCTTAGAGAAGAGAATGCTGAGGAGAGACCTCATTGCAGACTACAGTTCCCTCAAGAAGGGAAGCAAAAGCAGGAGGTGTTGATCTCTTCTCTCTTCTGACCAAAGGTCAACATGGTTGCCTTCACACAGCTCTTTCTTTCTTACCTAAGAGAAAGGCAGTTTTCTAACTCTTTCTTCAGGTGTTTTTTTCTCAGCGACATCTTTGGCCTAGTAAAAGCCAGACCTACATCCATGAGTGCAAGGTTCCTGAGCAGCTGTTGTTGACCTATAAACTTCTAAACGATCTGCAGAAAGGCATGATGTTCTTCCTGCATTAGATTACCCAGAATAAATAAATAAATAAATAAATAAATCTTGCCTTCTTCCCCTGGAGGAAATGAGTGTTTCTTTCCACCTCAGGAGAAATGGGACTAAATGCTGAGGCATGTCCCACTCTTCCTGTTAGCAGCTTGACTAGATCTCTCTGTGTTAATTAATGGCTCTGTTACATTAATAACATCCTGGTACATGGCAAACCATTGAAATAAACTGCTTTCATTTGCATTTTGTTATTTTTTGTTCCATTTTCCTTCTCTTTGTGACGGTAATTAAAAGATACTGGAAGGAAAGAGGGGATCTGGCAGCTTTGGCATGTAGGTGTGACATTTAAAATCTTTTGCAGGTCCTGTTTATGCAGAAATGATTAACAACCTGCTCCAGCCTTTGATTGGGGCGAAGGACTGCACTTTGATCAGACACAACGTGTTCCATGCTCTGCCAAACACCGCCAACACATTGATTGGCCGGGCAGCCCACATTGCCGTGCTGGACTCTGAACTTTTCCTGGAGAAGTTTTTCCTTGTGGCAGGACTCAACTACTTCAAATAGTGCCTGAAGTATGGGGTAGCAGAGGCAAACCATTTCACTGAGTGGAGGAGAATCCCTTAGCCAAAAGCGTGCAGTGTTAGAAATGAGGACTTTCAATCTCTCTCCATTTCCATTTCTGTTTAAGAGAATAAAGTGCTATGGCTTTAAGGCATTCAAGCTTCCAAATATTGGTGCTTTTGGAAGAAATAAGTATTCCTCTTCTGTTTATATGTTGTTTGTCCACATAAAGACATGAGCTACTTCTGAAGAAGAGAATCAAACTAAAGATGATTAATATTATCTAAATGTGATGGGACCAATATGATCACCATTTCTCTCAAATATTAACCCAGGAACTTGTCTGTTCTTGATTTAATGCTTATTTACATATTAACAAAGCTATACATCTGTAGCACTTTGGGGTGGCTAATACAAGAGGAAACAAGTGTATATGAACTCAGGTTAAAACCTCCTTTGCAATGAAATGAAAAGTCTAAAAAACATTTATGAAAATTTTAACATTTCTGTTTATCAAAAGAAAATGGTTCCATCATTAGGAATCATTTGTAACATGCACACATTCAAATCATGGAAAGGGGGAAAATATTTAACATTGAATGAAAAAAAAAATCTGGATATTTGACTTTTTTTTTTAAAAAAAAGCAAACTTTTAGTTGGGAAGACTTTTCTTCAAGTTAGAAGCTGCCAGACTGATAGGAACCTATTGGATTACTTGTGAAATATCAATGGCATCTGTTAACACTTCTCCTGTTTACATTTCTAGAATACCATTACTGTGCTTGTCATTATAACCTTAAAGGTAAAATTTTCACTTTTAAATTTGTATCTAAATACATTTACCCCAGGGTATTTTATACATATATATATATATGTATATATACATTAGGGTATTATATATATATATATATGTAAATATACATTAATCTGAAATTCAAAATCTAGCCAGTAATACCCCTAAAAAACACCAGATGAAAATAGGTTGGTGACCTGGAGCAGTAACGATTGTGGAAAGCTTAAAAACCATACGTATGTCTTAGACTTCTCTGTAATGCTATGATAGGTTTTTACCAATTCCCATTTGCAGTGTTCTATATAGTCCTAATTATTATATGATTGCAGCTTGTCAAAACATTTAAAATTTTATTCATACAATGTTATCAGAATTCTTTTCAGGGTTTGGAAAAGAACCCATTTTTCACTTTTTGTATTTTTTTGCATTTTTAATTTGTTTTTAATCAAAAAGTTTTCAGCATTTTAAATGACAAATTTCAATAACTTTCTATAAGTTTTCATACCACTTTGATAAATTTTCAATGTCACGGAAGTTTTTCAAAAAGGAGGAGGTGAATAACTCCTCACAAATATTTGTGTTTGGAAGGAAGGTAATTTTTTAAAGCAAGTGTAATTTGTTTAAAAACATAGGTGACCAGCCCTCTATATCTTATGAAAAAATAAAACAAATTAACATAAAAAGTGACAAAGTTGGTTCTAGGATTCAAGACTGACATCAGTGAGCTAGGATCCAAGACAGTGGAAATTTCTGAAATAAAATAATTAAAAATTTAGAACAAAAAATTTTGCAACCCCAGGGAAATATTTGTACATGCAAAAGGTAAAACTAGCTGTTTTCAAAAGATGAAAAGTTGAAAACTTTTGAAGCGTTAGTTCAAGAAAAGAGTTGTTGACAAACTGGAACTAGGGTGGACTGATAATGCAGGCATGGTTTGAGATAGAAAGGAATAAGAAGGAATATCCAAAAAGGTAAGACATGAAAACAGAAAGGTATATTACACCTAAAATCATATTCTGCTCTTCAAAGGTGACACTGAAATTAAATAGAAATGGTCACATTGTGCATTTCAATAGCGATTAGATTTGTAAACATTAAATATTACTGCAATACTTGAAGTAAATAGGTAGATACTATTCTCTTTTTTTCCTTTTATAAACTGACGTTTTAAAGCTAAGAGATGGATTTGCCCAGTTAAAAATAAATTCTGTGTCAGGAATCAAGAATTTCTGGGTCTCAAGTATTGTTTTAGAAGTCTTTATCACTGTTCCACCTCAATATTTTAATGCCAACTAAACTCACATATCACAGCTTACTTCTTACTTGGTAAATTGTTTACACATTTACACATAATGGAGCATGGAAGTAAAGTACAATGGTTTCGATCCACAGACATGGACTTGTAAAGAGTATGTGAAAAGCAAGAAAGAAAAGCAATCCCCAAACATCAGCGTTGTGATTTAGTGATTTATATGGTGATCTGTTCCTCTTTTAGAAAATTTTTGGGAGTCTGCACATGGAAATTTTTTTAAATCGTTGAGGGGCTAGTTTACACATATATACATACCTAATGTGTGTGTGTATTTGCAATGCATACAAAGAAGTATGCTTATTTCAAGCTCAAACACTCCATGTTTTTAATCATGAATATACTGGATATGACAACAAACTGGCGTAGCACTTCTTAAAATCAAACAGGTGGTTTCTTGCCTTGCCTTGTATATTAAACAGCATTCCTAGCCTTCTATTTGCATATGTGTGGGAGAGGGGAAATGTGAAAAAGTTCCTTTTGTATTACTGCAGAAATTGGTGGCCCTTTCAGTACGTTCACTTTCACACTGTACACTGCTACCAGTGCTGTGACTTATGGACAAACATACCTAAAGATTTCCATGTTCCTGTCCATATCATGTTCTTCCACAGCTTAGAGTCTGATTTCTGTGGAGTTGGATTAGGTCCATTCAACTTGCTCCTTGAAGGGTGTGATAGAGATCTTCTATAGAGCCTCAGAGAAATCTGGGAGATGTCATTCCTGTGATATGATATGACACAGATTTTATCTTCCTTATGCTGCCAGAACGTTGTGGGAAATATTGGCAATAACTGTCTAGCTTAGCGTTCATTTTGAGGTTCTCAGAATAGTCTCCCTTCCTTTTATGCTTTTCAATGGGATATTGCCTTGATAATGACACAGAATATTGTAAATCTTCTCTAATGGTATAAACTATATTGCAAAGAAATCCTCATTGTCATTATAATGTAAATAACATCTGAGTGGTTGCACTTCGTCAAAATATAGCAATCAACATGGAATCGTTTTTAGAAGGTTTTTATATATTGATTTATATAGAGAGAAATATATATTAAGAATTATCTTCATAGGAGATATCAAAATAACTGCACAGTAAGCTTTTGTGTTTCTGTGTTTTGGAATTTTAATGTATTGCCCTTTCACATAAAGTCACTTGAAATGCATTTAATTGCATTATCAGTATTGATACAAGGATTTCCCTTAAAACTTCGCAATCTCGGCTTTTTTTGGTATATCCATGGAGGCTGTGCTTAATTTCTTAAGTGAAGCTCATACATTCACAAGAAGACATTTTTCAAGAGGTTGGACAGAGTGGAGAAAGTAGTTGTATTTGAAGTGAAACTCCATCCACTTTGCATCTTTTCTCTAGATAAGATAAAACACAGACAACAATGCAGGGTTGTTTCTTGAGCACCTGGGTGTGATGTCTTAAAACCAGCATGTTAGACCTCCTGGCTCTGACTGGTAAAATGAACTTGTCTAGTAAGGTTTGACAGTGTTAAATATGAGGTATGGGCTAGATGAGTAAATTATTTCACGGAAGGTGCACAGGCAACGTTAAATTACCTTACAAGTAATCAAAAACCTCTATACAGAGTAGTATCATCTCACTTAACCTTAGATAATCACGGTATAGAAGTCATTTTTCAACCTGGCAGAAGAGACTTTAGGTACTTTTAGGGTCAGCGGAAGGAAAGATACATGTTTATGGTGTGCTTTATTGGATATGTTTTATTTGTCTGTTCTATTCTTCTCTACGCCTGTTCTTCTCCACTGACTGTGCAGGATATTAGATTTTGTCATCTACTTTCTAGATACCTAATCTTGATCAGATAAGGCCCACACTAAAGTTTCAAAATATCATTGGGAGTCCCCACCAATTTCCCACTGGAAATCTTATGGGAATCCACCCCCGCCCCAAAAGCCTGAAGAAGGCCTACTGTACCTTGAAATAATGCTTGCCTTTGAAGCCATCTCCTTTTCAGTTTCAGAGTTATCTAGGTTGGAATGGCACAGTAATCCTGGAAGAAATAATTTTTAAAATCTCACCAATTTTATTGACAAACTTCTTAGAATGAGACCACTGAACTCTGTTTTGTAAGGATTTAATCTCATTTGAAATAGAAGAATTATTACTTGAATACAAATGGAAAGACATTGCAGTATTGACTAAATGTGAGTAGGTGAAGGACAAAAAGGGCCTAGCTCCTCCTGCAGCAGTCTTAAGGATCTTCAAGGGTCTGTTTCTTAATCTCTTAGTAATTGCTGACCGCCCTTCACAAAACCTGGAGAAACATCTAGAGGTGTTTCTGCATGTAGAGTAGAATTTAGCTTTTTTAATTTTATTACCTAACTTGTGCTTAAAAATTAGTTGCAAAATGAATTTGTTCAACTAAAGGAAGTGTCTAAGTTCTTATTGAAGTCAATGAAGAGAGGTAAGTACGCTGCAGGAGTGCTCCTGTTTTCTCCTTTGGTGGCCTTCAGAGTTACTTACCTCTCTTCACTGACCAGGGAACTTATTGTAAGGCTCATTTTTTGGGTCCCTAAGGTGTTGACATAAAGTAGAGGACCAACATTGATGGACTGGTTAGAAAACTGATCTGTTTTTCATAATTAGGTGTGAATTTTGACTAGTACGGTTTGGCTCATAAGCGAGCACTAAAGAGACAGAGGATCCTTTAAAATTGGACTGTAAATGTGTCCTTTCCCAGCCTCCAAAGATGCCAATTTCTCTTTACCAATACTGTTAATATTATTTTAAAATCAGGTCTTTCCACTGACAAGAATGGAAGCTGAAATTGCTTAGCTTTAAAGGATTGTATCCTAAAGGCTTGAAACCTTAGCACAGAGTCTTCGAGATTACTAGTACGAATGCTGAGTGCTATTTTACTTCAAAGGACTTCATAAATATCCACTGACCAATCCTCTTCAACATTTCCATGCTAAAGTGCCAAGCTTGAAAGATAAACCTCTCACAAGATTATGTGAAAACTGGGAATTCAGTCCAGAGCTTTCATTAGGATTTGTAGGTTCCTCTGGTGCTTTCTGCAAATTAAAAAAAGAAGATCTTTTCCTTTCTGCTGCTGCATTTGAAGTAGTTAAGTGGTGATGCAAGAAGAAAGTGAGAACTTCTAACAGAGTTAGGCCCTTGTGAAAGTTTATGTAAATATTCCATTAAACATTATGTACATTGAATAGTCATGGGGCACTTTCCAGTGGTCTCATCATGCCAATATGTGCCAGCCTAGCTGAATGATTAGTTTCTTTATGGACTTAAATTTCAATTTGAAAATTATCATCAGAACAGACCATCATATTTCACTCCTGCTGGTCATTTGGATGCTAAAGATCATGTCACTGGAGAATTCAGTAGGAATGTTTTATTTCAATGCATATACTCAGCAATTTTGATGTTGAATGTTGTTAAGTAACTGTTAAATCCTAGCTCAATCTTTTAATATTTATTTACCGCTCTCTTTTGGATCAAATGTTGTGACCACAGCAAGATTGTCCCTCTTGCTCTGTTCATGATTATGGTTCCCCAAACATGGTATTTCTTGAGTAGCCTAAATGGCCCCAAGCTACTATTCTGTCTTGCCCAATCATTTCCAAGTTTGTATAGTCACTTTTCCATTATCTGATTACATCTCCTGCTTTTCTTTTTCCCACAGCTTCCATGAATTCCTTTTCTCTTCATACTTCAGTCCTTGCCTTCATACAAAGCTACAGCACTGTCCAGGTGTCGAAACACCTTTAGTATTCTCAAGATTAACCCTGGTCTTGTCCACATAGTTGAGCAGTTAGGGGAAATAGTCAGAAGGGTCTTATGCAGTCTTTCTGCACTGTCATGGATCTGGCCTCCAGGTACCAGCAAAGTCCCTTGGAGGGCAGCTGTGGTGCTGACTGGTGCCTTTTCCCTGGGCAAGAGGGAGTCACTGGCCATTGACTCTCATCACATCCTCTTCCTATCTCAGGTCCTAATCTGGACAGCTGGAGCTGGAGCTGTCCTCCTGTTTCCAGAATTTGTAAACTTTCAGATTGCATCCCCCTGTGAGTTCATCTTTACTTCTTAATCCTTTGTTATCTTGGTTGAAGGGGTTGCACCAGCAAGGGCAAAGACTTGTGACCTGTGTGATATCACCATGATTGATGGGCCTCTCTTTCAGCACACAATACACCTGGGTCTACATTACATCCTTGGCACACCAACAATGATGCTAATGGCTTCCCTCCTGGTTTTCCGTATTTCATTTTACAGTCATTGGTAATCTTCAGGCACAGATAGCAAAGCATAGAGCCTAATGTGAATCTTGTTAACCCTGGCATGAGCGACAGGTACATTCTCTTACCTTTTGATCATCAGGTCCATGGCATGTTGCTTTCCAACAAGTCATGGTCTGAAATAGATGCTGCTGCTGTTTCTTTTCTTTTTTAATAAGACTATATAATACATGTGCACTTCCCTAACAGAAGTCAATGCTCTGAATTGAAATGCTTATGAAAACAGTTTAATCATTGTATAGCTGCTTTAAATGCAGATGAGTCAGGCCTTCCCTTCATAGGTTAAGCATAAAGAATAAATATGTGTAAGCTCTGCTTATGCAAAAGGTCAGACTGAATTAACTTCTATTACAACCTTGAAACTTGATTTATCTGCTTTTGTAAATTCAACTCCCACCCAAAACACTGGAAGATCCTATTATCTGTGCAGGAAACTAATCACATCTGTGCAAAACTGATTCTTGCAGGTAGATAAACATGCCAGAAGTCCATTAGTTATATACATGGAGCTGTACATCTTCAAGTAGCTTCTGCTTCTGAAAATATGAAACAGTGACGTAATAAATAGGATTACTCTTACTGAGTCTGGCATGCAGTTCAGACTTTGAGAGCTATCAACTGAAAACACAAATGCCTTTTCCAAAGTAGCAAACAAACCTCCCCACAGTCTATGAAGAAGTCCAGCCTCAAGCAATTTTTTATTTTTTATTTATTTATTTTTTGAGTGGGTGGTTCAAATACTGTGACGGTCTTATTCTCCATTACCTATACACGTGGTTAGTCTAATAAATAGAATAGCCAAGAGGCCCAATATTTCAGTTTCCATCGTAGTTTCTCCCAATTAATTTGAGAAGATTTAATTCCTCCCTGAATGCTAAAGTACTAGTAGAAATCTACTTGCCTCAGTTCGGGAGAAATGCTCACTTTTTTCTCTCTCTCTCTCTTTTTTTTTTTTTTTTTTTTTCTTCTTCTTTTTAATATGTATAACATTATCTGCATTACTCCTAATGGTGGAAAGATGTCAAGGCATTTCTGATACACTACCATATATGCAGCTACATGCACTACAAAGGTTGAAAAAGAGATCTTTTCGATCTAAGATGTATCATCCCTTTCAGTAAAAATGATAAAAAATTTAGTTCTTGTATGCCCCACATACCATTTGTATGCCTAACATCTCTATGCATACAGAAAGTGTCTTTTCCCTGTTGTAACATATGTTATAATCCTATACGTAATGAGTGTATGTTCCCATATGTAGAGTATGTATATCATACCTTACTTTGAAGCTGGTGGTGACTGCTGAATCTAATAGGTTTCTGTTCTTTTTTGGAGGAACATTTTGGTAATCTTCCAGAGCTCCTGTGAAAGAGCAGTTTGCTGGCTTCCTCCATCTCATTGAAGGAGAGAGATTGGTTTGGACAATGTCAGCCTCTTGGCAGACCATTCGTCTACTAATCTTAGCTAAACAGTCTTGAATTTTATGTGTGTTATCTACCAACTTCATGGTTTCCATGGTCAATGTAACATCAAACCCAGCTGTCCTATCTTCTGAGACAGGAAGCTTGTCACCATTTTTAATTTTTTCTTGACATCCATCCTCTTCAACCGAGCATTCATTTTTAAGCTGATGGACCAGTAATTTATCAGCTTTGCAATTCTGCTTACTAATTTTAGTCTTGTGTGTATTTGGTTATACATCCAGTTTGGGGAATTAGCTATTTCCTTCTTCTGCTGTTAAATTTTCTTATGAAGTATGAAGGAGATCAGTCTAGATAAAGCAGGGTTCTCCTTTGCAAATATCTGGGGAAAAAAAAAATAAATCACATCACTGGTAGTGTTTTCGAGATTTATTTTTCACTGTTTGTTTTACCAAGAAAGAAGCAATACTGGTAATTTGTCCATGCGTTTTAGGATTATCCAATTAAGTAAGAATCTGGATGTAGCTCTGATAAAAGACAAAGATGCAGGATAAATCATCCTAGAATATTTTTGTATGTTTGGGAGAAATATATAGATGAGTATATTCCTAAACACACAGTTCAGAGATAAACTGAAATTCATATCTATGTTTTGTTACTTGTATTCAACTTTTAATAGCAAGCTTTCTTAAATAATGAGCAGTTTAATGGCTCAGATTAACCCAGGACTGGACTTCATTGACTTCAGTAATGAATCCTTTTAGTACTGAAGTGTTTTTTTTTTTTTTTTTTTTTTTTTTTTTAACCCCAGTCTTAAGAATAAGGTCTCTGTCATCTGCTTAAATCTGTTAACGTATACTCAAGTATTATTATTTTTTTTAAATCTGACATTAAATCTCCATCTTCCCATTTATGTTTGGACAATTAGTGACAGCATCTAAGATATCAGAAAATGCAATTTTCTCTATAATCAGAATTACCTTTATCAAACCCTTAGTTAGGAGGAGGACTTGCTTGCTGGAGGACTTTCTGTTTTGCTTAGAGGGAACTTGTAACAAGTTTTTAGGCAATTCACAGGAGTAAGTGAATCTCTGCCCTGGCCTATATATTTATTACTTGCTGCAAATTTCACACTCAGGTGCTTAAAATCAGAAAAATAAGGTAGGTTCATATTCCAAACAAAGCACATCCATGAGACAGGTCTTACTTGCCATATCTTTCCCTGTATGCAATGTACATAGGCAATTGCTATTTTTAATGCTGGAACCATTATATTGGTCTGAGAATCTTGGAAAACGTGATGAAACTCCTTTTTAAATTTATTAAAATTGTAACTTCAAAATCAGCCTGTAACTATTTAGTGGTTAAGGTTAGCAAGGTCACCAGAAATAACTGCTCAGTTGTACAGTATCTATTCAAGTGGAACACCTTACATTGCTGGATTAATTCTCGTCTCAATGGTAACACCTAAAATTGGATCTTTACTGTTCCTCAGCAGACATGTGGAATAGAATTTGGTGGACAGGATCTGTAAAGTTCCCTATTCTATGTTACCAAAAAAAAAATGTTTTATTTACTATATTAATTAACACGAAAATAACCCCTAGAATTAACTGCTTTTCCCTCTAAGTAATTAGCTCTGAAAGTAGTTTTCTTTAAGCATACTTTTACATTTCTTAGTTAAAAAGGACAAGGCTAGAATATTTTAAAAATAAATACATATTTTAAAATAAACAACTGACATAAATAATACTGGGCTAAATTTCAAATGATAAATTCATCTTCAAGCAGTTCAATTTCAAAACAAACAAACAAACAAACGAAGAGGCTGACCCCTGGACTTAATAACAATTTGTACCCATGCATAGTGGATGTGTTATACTATCATTGGACAGTGTGCCCATGTTTGTACACACAGGCTGCAAAGGAATGCATCAGAAATATATTGTTCTCCAAGTATTTCCTTTAAGGCTGATTGTTCAGGGTGAGCAATATGCATGATATAAGTGGTGCATGTACAACCTTCTGCAAATATGGGTTTAAAGCCAGTAACTTTATACTGAGGTTGAACTTTGCAGATGACTAATCTATGGTATTTTAAAGTATAACCATTTCTGTGGTCTGAATATGAGTACAACTGATTCTGTCATGCGACACTGGAGGTTGTATTTTTAAATGATATATTATTACATTTGATTGAGGCAGTTACGTTTCTCGCAAATCGTATTTCAAATCAGACAGAAGAGGCAATAATTAGAGGCTATGAGCTTGGAAAATCTGTACTGTTTCTTTGTTTATTTTTAAGAAGACTCTTTTTAAGAAGATCTATAACGTGTTCTGTTCTGCCTCACTCTAATTTACTTTCCTTTCCCTAATGAACATTTGTCAACTGCCATACACTTCAATTTTCTTTAACTGTGTCTGTCAAGATTTAAGTGAGACATATCAAAAACACAAACCGATCTCACAAAGTGGGAACAAATGAAGTTGAGTCAGTTCCATGACATTTTAGGGAAAATGCAGACACAAATCAATTTTCTTGAAATGTATGTTCTGACTCAATATCATCCACAAAGTCTTGACTAAAGGTCTGATCCTAAGAAATGCTGCTCAAATGCACTTTTGTTATAATGGGCCAGGTCCCCAAGTGGGTTAACCTGATAAAGCAGTTTATACCTCCTAAGGATCTTGCTGAATGGCAGCCAGTAGCATTCATGGCATCTCACAGTTGGACCACCAGAAGATAACAAATATCCTGGGTTCTTTCTAAGGCCAATTTTCAAATTGGTCAATTATGTTTTAGAAGTAATGTCTTTTTAGACAAATGCAGACCTCTTCAAGGGATCAAGTCAATGGATTAATGTGGACAGATCCTTATAGGTTAAGGGAAAGGGCTTTTAATTTTTAAATCTACTACTTAGAATCATGACCATACAAAAAAAAAAAAAAAAAAAAAAAAAAAAAAGAAAAAAAAAGTAAAGAAACCTGACACGGTCCCTTGTCTAAACAAGATCACAAGATCATGAATGTAAAGCTTATAATGCCACTGTGAAATTTTAATGCATATTTATTATGGTTATGATGAAACCTGTATAATAAGATGATGATAATAATAATGAATAGTCATCAGTGCCAATATGATTCTACTATTTTTCTACATATGCTTTATTGTGGCATTTTGTGTAGCTTGTGTTCTGTGTAAAGAAATGTCAATAAAATCTTTGCTTCCTTTTGTCTGTACTTTGTGTGGTTCCTGGTATTTACATAGGAAGTCCCCGATTTCTTTTGTCTATGTAGTGTGAGGGAACATGATACCAGTGATAAAGAGAAGTCAAACAAAAAATTCTGAAAGTGTGAAGCAAGAGGATGCATAAGCTGTATGAGCAACCTTGGCCAGTTCACATTATGACTTTCTGCTTGAAGAATATAAAACGACTCTGAGACACTGAATCAATAATACATGGAAATTATTAAATGAACTGATCATGACCTAAAGGGCTTTTAACATGGAACTTATGTTGACTGATTAAGCGAATAAGACCTCGAAGCAGCAAAACACTGAAGACAGCAATGTATTAAGTGCTTGAGCACTTCTTTTGCAGGCTTTTGTATATATATTTAAGGATTCATTTCAGGAATATAATCCATAACTAAACTTGAGCTCCTCTGGTCCCATATATTGAGGCCATGAACCTCCTTATAGCCAGCTGCCTACCATCATCAGGAGTTGGTGTTGGGGTGGGGGCGTTGCTGCTTCTTCATGTCCCTTTGGCAATTTCTACACCAATTAACTGTACAGGGAAAGGACATTTCTGCTTTTTGTCAAGTGAACAGCGACTTCAACTGCAAGTTCTGGTCTTACCCCCATAAATTTCCAGAAAATACATCTGCACTTAAAATTAGTCACAGATATATGCCAACAATTCAGGTCTCTGTTTTATCCTTTCCTACAAAGATAAGAATATATCTCTGTCTGTCTATTTATTTTATTTTACCCCAGAGATAGTTATGATTGTTGATGCTATCTGTGATTTAGTGTGGTAGGATGGGATACATCACTGGGTATGTCTACCTTGAGACATAGAAAGGAAGAAAGTGAGGATGAAGCTGTGTGTGTGCAGTCCCAGAAGAAATTTCCTGCCCCTTTTTAATCTTTATGCTATTTCAGACAATTCTAAGGGAAACAGAGGTGTTTAATGGCATCTCCCAAAGAAACTCCAAAAGACAGCAAATACATGGAGCAGCTGATGGAAGCAGGGGCATGAGGATGGAGGGACTACAAAATTTAGGGGGTTGCTGCCTTCCTATTGCAAACTGATTAGCAGCCAACAAAGAGCTCTGCTGATGTGCCTGTGTCTGTAGAGATAGGTTTTTTTTTCTGACTCACTCCTCAATCATAGCAAATGGCAAAGGAACCAGCCACAGGGAGAGGATAATGAGTGCATTGGTTGTATGCATTTCGCTAATACTTTTGATGATAATTACATTGCACTCTCACAGACAGAAAACGAATTGGCCTCACCTTAATCCCAACGTCATTTGTCCATCCTCAAAATGTTACAGGATTTGACATATTTTCTGGGATTTGGCAGAGTGCACTTCTATACAGTCCAGATAAGCAGATACTCTGGTCAACACCAGGAGATAATCATTGGCACAACTGTGCTGCAAAGCGAAACAATGCCAGTTTCACTCTGCCTGGTCCAAACTGGTATTTTCGGTCTGTTGTTTTAATAAAGGCTAAATTTACCTTATTATTCTTGTAAGTCATATTGTGGTGTTATGATGTAAACTGTATCCTTGTCAGACAGTAATGTTCTTCTGGGGACTCCTAGTGAAGAAACACCATGATTTATTACCATGGCTGTCCAAGATGAAGTAGGTGCTTTCAAAATAGAGCTATGGTACTGCCCTTACCCCAGTTAGGTTATGGTTGGAAAGCAAGTAGTCGGGGTAATAAAATGTTACTGTATATAGCCATTGGTGAATCTGGGCTAAAGCCTCTTAAACACCTGGAAGCACAGGGCATTCTGCATGGCACCAATCTGCCTATGGCTGGGTTCTCATCCCTCCTTCCCAGGTATAAGACATCTGTAGTTGCAGCTTGTGTCCCTTTCTGTAATGTTTATATGCTTATTTCTCCCTCCTTTTCCTCTAACCCAAACCTCCCTGCTTCCCCAACACAAACACATCCTTCTCCCATTACCCAAAGACAGCACAGGTTGGTGTGTGATGGACAACTGGCTGAAAAAGTCAGGAGACAAATTAAAGGAGACTGAATTGTTGCAGACCCAAACACCTATTGACATAATTAAGACTTTAATTAGCAAATCAATAAGTCAAAATTCATTACTGTGTTGGAACTAAGGCCAAATTACCCGATAAAGGAACAAGTGTGGGCTTTTGCATTTCATCCTTTCAGACATCATTGATCAGAAACTGATACGTACAATGTGGTGGCATTAGCAACCTGATCTTCAGCTTGGATGGGTCCTGAGAGCTTACACTCAGGCTTTCATTATCACGCCCCGAAGAGTTTTCCTCTCTAATTTGAGTCATACAAGGAGTGAGAGCATACATTCACATGCGCACACAACACCAGCATCTACTCTACAGTTAATTCTGCTGTAAGCCTATGTCCAAATAGGCCAGATAATAGCTTCATATTCATACAAAATTGCACACATTTGGAGAGTGAGATGAAGCTTGGGATGCATTTTTCTTCCTTGAGCCATGAATTTGTGAATAAAATCAACATCCAACCTGGAACATCTCTTCAATCACTGCTTACTTTTTCTCCCTCTCGTTACACGTCTACTATGCTTTATAGTCAAATTCAACCACTGATTAATCATTAATAGCAGTTATTGTTCCTGCATATAGAACAAGCTCATCCCACAAGCAGCATGAGGTGAGGTTTCAAAATAATGTTCATTACAGGGACTGCAGAGAGTGATGGTGTTATTCTACTTCAATACAGAATGCCTCCCTTGTACTGTGCGGTAGGGATAGATTCATTCAGGCAACACTGCCCATGCTCCACCAGCTTGTCAGACAGACCTGGTGACTTCTTTACACAATTTCAAATGATTTTTGTGGAATTGGGCATCAAAATCATAGAATTAAATTGTATAGCCTCTTGCCACAAGCATGTCTCTTGTCTGCATGTATAATCCAAAGCTGCCACAATCTTTTTAGATGCAGAACTATTCATGGATTACCTTGTTTGATCTTTAAGACAGAACATATACACCAATATCTCTCTAGTGCTGCACACTACTGTGCTAACTGAAAAAAAAAAAAAAAAAAAAAAAAAAAAAAAGCAGGCAGCTCAGAAAGAACATCCTTAAGACTCTTTGATAAATCATAAAAGCAATCCCTACATGGCAGAGAGACACAGCTAGTCAAAATGAAAGCTATTTTAAATCACCACTAATAGTAACTGGAGACTGGGTCTGGTTCAGTCTGGATTAAATGGGAACTTTCCCAAGAGCATGTTGTACTTCACATAGATGTGATGGTGAAACTGGCACGCTGCCTTGGCTCCTTATGAAAGTCTTTGGCATGCAACATCTTTGGAAGGTCTAAACAGGCAGCAAATCTCTTTTTCTACTCGTGGCAGTAAGCTTTCAATCCAGCATAGTGCCTATATGGCCATGTCATCTCCATGGCTGGAATGCCACTGACTACATAAGTGACTCAGTAGGGTGCTATTACCAACCATGAATTTCCTGAAAAATCAGTTTGCATGTAACAAGAATGATGGCCTTTTTCGCTGGATGTTTCCAGAAGGAAAATGAGTGAAGGCAGTTTTTGTTAGTTTTATGCTTTCTTCCCAAGCCCCAAATCACTAACATGCTTTTAGAAGTCATGGGGACTGATAGTCCTGCAGTCAGCAGAAAGTTACAACTGAAGCCTGAGGAGGTCGACCCTTTCCAGGCAGCCACACGATGTCAGTGTTGGATCATACAAATACAACTAGCTGTGTATTTCCTCGGCTGCCACTGTACACTTGTGCAGGACTGTGACAGGCCAAGTGATGCGATATTAGAAGTGACCCCATGTAGGTGACACACCGTGTACCAGTCCAGGACCAGGTGCACCATGACATGATCGTAAAGACAAAGCTGTGTGTTCTTCTGATGTGAAATTTTGCCTCTGATAAATCCTTTCTCTTTCCTAGACTCCCAGCATATATCCTGAGGCTATATGGGTTGTTTTTTCCTGATGTTTTTCTACCTGAAGCGGAGATTTAAACCCAGACTATGGCAGATTTAAGCTTAGTGCTCACAGGCTTGCTCAGTATGTTTTATCTCAGCAATTTTCTTAGAAGTTGTCCTCTGAGTTCCTAGAAATTTAATTTCTTTTACAGTCTGTTAAGGACTTGCTGCTTTTTATTAACAAAACTATGAGCTCAGATTAGGCTACTGTACAAGCATGAGAGCACAGAGCCTGCTGGAATTTAACAGGAAGAATCCAGTGCATCGGACTCTGAACACAGGAATTGCCATGAGGCATTAATCAAATGACACCCCTGTGCTACTGCACTCTCTCATTAAAATGAACGGTGAATCTTTGATATGGACATGTCCTCCAGCAGAAGGGTACGTACATCCAATACAAAACTTAGATGAAAGCTTGGATGTATTTTTTTCCACTAGCAAACATACAAATACTGAGCAGGAAATGGAACAGATTTGCTACTGAACTGCTGTGTTTCTTCTTCAGGGCTGAACATCCTTAACCTTTAAATGAACAGCACTGGAGAGCCTGTATTGAAAAGCTTAATCCATTCTACTGGTAACATGTCAAATCTCAGCTGCAAGCATATGCTAGATACATTTGGTAAACCTTCTTATGTTCCTAGGTTTTTTGCTGTTCTACATTTCCTTTTCTACAAGATGATTAATACAAAGAGAAAGATTAGCACTGCATTAGCACATCTTTGGTGTTAATACTTACATAACTTAATGTTCTATCTGTTGCCATTTTTTTTTTTTACAGTATAAACACAAACAAAAAAAAAGTCAAATCATCATTAAGTACTAAAATCCTCTTAAACCCCTCTAGTAAGCAGCCAGCTGTTGGAGTTGTTATGGTTAAGCCACAAGTTTGTTTTTATATTAATATTTTATTATTATTATTATTATTATTATTATTTAACATGAAATTTGTTTAAAAGTCTTCCAGTATGATCCTCTCTGGAAAAACAGATGCAGCAACTGAGGCAAGTTTTCATTGTTCTTCTGCAACTATCAGCCATTGTTGTTATCCTTGCCTGTTCTCCAAGGGTAGCACAACAGCTGTCTCGGTGTTTAATGCCTTTTCTTCTATTTTTAGTTGTGATGTTTCCAAAAGGATGGCAGTTTGAAACCCGTAGGTCTTTCTAAGCTAGGTGTGTCTTGAAGCATTCTGGAAATGTCTTGATATTGCTGACTCTTCTGCTTAAGTTCAAGCAGTGAAAAATACTCCCAAGCACACAAATCACAGTTCTTCTACCCTTCTTTGAGCCATACTGCAATGCCCTTGGATAGCTTTAGATCTGTGGAGACTGTACTTAACTTGACTTTTCACATACTTACACTTATAGTGCTGTTGTGGTTTAACCCGGCTGGCAGCTAAACACCACACAGCCGTTCACTCACCCTCCCCTCTCCCTCTCTGGGATGGGTGAGAGAAACGGGAAAGTGAAGCCTGTGGGTTGAGATAAAGACAGTTTATTGAGATATGAAATAATAATAATAATAATAATATGTACAAACAAGTGATGCACAATGCAATTGCTCACCACCCGCTGACTGATGCCCAGCCCAACCCCGAGCAGCCGGCCCCCCACCCTGGCTAGCAACCCCTATATATTGTTCAGCTTGCCGTCAGATGGTATGGAATACCCCTTTGGCCAGTTTGGGTCAGCTGTCCTGTGTCCTGAGTCTTGTCTCCTTAATTTAGTGCAAAAGAAATTAAAAAAAAAAAAAAAAAAAAAAAAAGTTTAGGCAACTCTCTCAGACAAATGGTTGGATTTTTGGATGGCCCTGTGTGGAGCCAGGAGTTGGACTCGATGATCTTTGTGGGTACCTTCCATGTTGGGATATTCTATGATTATATGATTCTCATCTTGGAAGAAAGTCTCCACCACAGAGTAAAGGTCCTAATGCAAACTCAAAGCCCCAAACATAACTTCAGGACTCTCTCCCTCTTCAGAATTACCCTCACCAGCAGCATGTGCTGAATGCTCTTCTTTCAGAGCATTTTCCGTATGAGTGTAAATTGCTCATCAGTATTAATTCCCCAAGGGGAAACTGAGCATGCTGGGTATTTTTTATTTTTTATTATCTGAGGGCTTAGCAGTTTCATTCCTATCGTCTCCAACTTCTGTTGTAAGAAGCTGATATGAATGTAATCTCTACATGGTGTTCATTGGCTGTTAGAAGAGTTTGTGACGCAATTTAAATCTGTGCTGAGAAAGCTTTTATTTGGTATGTTGTTCTTGTAGGATATTCCAACTAAGTGCAGTGTCCTCATCAGTCAGGTATACCGTCCTCCTTTTTCCAACCCAGACAGCAAATGGCTGAATAAGACATCAAAGGACAGACCACCACCTTAAAGTTTTAATGTAGAAGTACATGGAGTAGTGAAAATTAATGTGGAATACTGTAGTAGAAGGAAAAGTTAAAAAAAAAAAAATAAATAGTTTTTCTAGAGCATTCAGTCAAGTTCCTGTCAGAGGTTTTAAAAGCTTCAGACACATTAATCAAAGCTATTTCAGTGCTCCTCTGCAGTGCTCACCCTTCACAGAGGAATAAAACACATTGTCAGGCTGAAGAGCTAAAAGAAAAAGGTATAGTAAAAAAAAAAAAAAAAAAAAAAAAAAAAGTAATAGACCCTTAAAACACTCATATCAGTCTCTATGCTTTAACCATTTGATTTATCATCAGTGGGGCAATTTTGAAGCAACATTTCTATTAGACAAGAGTGCTTATAGCTTTTGTAGTTTAAAGGCTTTTAACAGAAATTCTTAGATGGTTCCCCAATCAGTGCAAATATTCACTTGTACCCCTTCTTTGAACAAGAGAAGAAGGAAAAGTGAAATCAATTAAACACATCCTCTGATTGCCAATGAACACAGGAGAGGTTTGCAATCGATCCCAAAGGAGTAGCGTGGTAGTGTAAAGTATCAATGCTCCACTTCTTCTCTCAGGGTAAAAGTGTTTCAAAATGCCCTCAGCTGTTTTGCATTATTTTCCTGGGGAAATGAGGCTCATACTGTCCTGCTAAGCACTTCAGCTGAAGTCCAGTTTCATCTAAATTTGATGGAGGGGGTAAAGTTAACTAAGATGTTAAATGCTCACTCTTTCTGTAAACAAGATCTTATCAGAAATAAAAAAAAAAAAAAGAAAAAAATAATAATAAGAAAAAGAAAATACTGTTATGAGTTTAATTTTGTTGATCTCATTTTTTCTTTCCATAGTACCGGAGTTACTCAGTGTTAGTACAGACTTAAGCTGATGCCTTTCTGATCTCACATAATTAATTGCTTTGAAAATTAATATATTAATATACTAATATTATGATGTCTAAATTTATTGAAGAATTCCTGAAGTTTTTAAGTAAAAAAGGGGAATCCTTTTCCTCTCATTTTCCACTTTGACATATATAAATACATCTAACCTCTTTTGCTAGTATCCAGGCATTTTTTCCTTCTGAAAGAAGACAACATTAGTAACTGAGTTGTATGTGCTCATCTGAACATTAAAACAGCTTTCCTTTATGCTGAAAGGGGGGATTTAAATCTTGTGATGCTACCAGTTAAAATTTACATGCCATGAGGAAAACTGGAAGAGGTAGAAAATCTAGGGAAAAACTGAACTCCAGAATTTGTCTCAGACTGATGTCCTGTATTGCTGCATTGAGTTTACATTCAATGGTGGCTTGCTCTTACTCCTGGGTAAAGAAGAAGGCTACCAAATTCAAAGATCTATCTCATCTGCTGTGTTTTCACCAGTGGCAGAGGTGGATAATGCCCTCCCTGAGCAGTGGGCTACTTGCAGGTGGTAGTGGTGCAAACAACACCAAATGCAATGTGGAAAAACAAAATGATTCTAAAAGTTCTTGTCACTTCAAGTAACAAAAACAAATAATAAAATTAAAAAAAAGAAAAAAAAAGTTTACTGTATGTTGGAAATGCTGATGGAAACCAAAAACTAACCCCTCCTGCCACCACCACAGGAAGGTCAGTACTGTCAGCTGTTTACTAAATTTTCTTAGCCTGACCTACTGCCCCTTCCCACCAGGCTGAGATGGTTTTATCCTGAGCCAAAGTGGAGCTAGGTGACAAACCACTTGTGCTTCGGTTGGTTGCCATCAAGCTGGAACTAATGACTTTTGACAAAGTGCCTATGCCTGTTAAAAGCTCTAAATGTAGAAGACTCTTGATAATCTCATAGAATGAGCTCCGTGGTGTTTGTATCATGTTCAGCTTTCCTGTCTGTTACTCGCTATGATACTATGGCATGATGAATAGCAAACTGTCCGTGTTATCTTTTCTCTTCTGAGGATTTTTTATTCTTAGCCATAACTACACTTCTGACAGAGTTGGCTGAGACTCTTCACAAATCAAATGTTGTTTGGGAAAGGATTATAAGTCTTCCAGCACTAGATCTACATTATACAGCATGCATGCTTCAGCAGAGCAGAATATGACTCTTCATAGTCTGTGGCTGTTCCTTTGGCCAGAAAGCAGTTATTTTGTCCCATCGCTGCTGTTAAAAGGGCTATGTAATAATTATAGCATTTAGTCTGTTCAACAGTCCTGGCTGGCACTGGTCCTGATACTGTTGGGCTGCCTGCAGGCCTCTATTTGAATACAACAGGAAGCTTTTAAGCTGGCATCTGAGGACACATAAGATGTGACTGGGAAGCCAACCAGACCCCAAACACCTGGCTCCCTTCTGCAGTTCCTCTCCTTGTGAGGATTCATACATTATAGGCAGCTGATTGGAACCTAATGGTTTTTCATTTAAACCCTTGGTTCATGCTTGTCTACAAAGAACCACTGGGGTGACTGTCAGGCTTAAAAAGGAACACAGAGGGAAGGAAGAAGAAAGCGAACGAGGAAGGAAGGAAGAAGGAAGGGAAATAAAGTGAAAAGATAATAAAGGATGACAACAGATAACCAAGGAAGCTGGCATCTAATCTATGGAGATTACAATATAAAAATTCAAGGAAGGTGGATGTATAAAATATTTTCTTTTGAATACTCAGGCTTGAGGAAGAAAAACAGGTTTGGCAGCAGCATCATGCTCTCTCTTGCTTGTGGGAATAGCAAGGCAATGGGTGGGTAGAACCTGGATCTTCTCTGTAGTACTTGCTGGCATGCACCAGAGGAGCAGATATGAGCTGCTGCTTTGCCTAACAGAACGCTGCACTGTATGACCTCAGTGCATGCCTTCACAGGACAGAACTGAGTCCTCCAGGAAGAGAAGTGACTGTGAATAGATACAGATCAATTTGTTACATCTGATTAGCATGCAATGTTTGAAGGATTAAGAATAAGGATATGGGAGCATGCAAAACTAATATAAATTCCACAGAAGTCAACAACAGCCAAGGTAAAATAATACAACAATTAATTTAAAAGACAGAGAAAAAACCATAGGCTTTATCTGTCACACCAGGTATTAGGGAGGGTGGCACTGGATGGTCCATTCTTACCCACGCCTATGATTCTATGTACTAGTGAATCTCATTTGAAACTGTATGTACAGCTTTGCCCACTTTTTTTCCAATCCATGTTAAAAAAATATTAATTGAAACAAGGAAATGAAGGAATGCATAAATAGAGTAATACGAAAACTGAGCAGAAAACCATTTCAAGACCTATGGATCTTGGCTTTACTTTAAAAATAAGTATACATATTTTTAAAACAAAATAAAATAATGGTACCAGGGGCAAGAATACTGCCTATAATGTTAATTTTCAGCAATTGTACAACTGAAGTTTCAGGATGCTCTTTTCTGCAATAACAGTGATCTGATCTCTGTGAGCTAGGAAATATCTTTCAGTCAAATATCCTACTCCTAAACAGATCTGGGTATCCAAATCATAATTTGATTCTCAATGAGTCTCTGAACAGTGAACTTCATTTTCAGATGTCTGAAGAATGGTAAAAAAACAGGGGAAAAGAGTGAAAGTGAAAGCTAATATAGACTTTTTTTTTCTTTTTTTCTTTTTTTCTTTTTTTTTTCTTTTTTAGAAAAAACTCTTAATGGTCATTTATAAGTGAGGAAGAAAGAATAAAAACATTCACATTTGGCAAACATAATGAATTTCACAGGTAAATTGAAATGTGAGATTTGCTTCAAGAGAAAAGTAGGATTATTTTTAAAAGATATTCAGAGCTGAATTTTGCAAAGAAGCTGAATGATTTAGCTTAAGCCCTGCCTTCAGATAATTACTTGAAAACTGAAGGCTCAGAAAAATGCAGGAACTTAAGACAATAAAATACCTTAAAAATAAATAGTTTCTTGTTCATTCTGCTGCCTTTCAGGGCCCCTTGTATCAGGGCAGAGAAACTGTGAATATGAGATGCTGACTTGAAATATTCCTAATCCATTGTCATAATATTCATTAATTCCATAAGAATAAGGAGTATTTACATTCATTTCAACCCATATTACTGCAGTACAGTATAAAAAAATATAATTACTATGCCTGTTAAAAACAATGATATGCTTGCATGTTGTCCTGGTTATTGAGCTTCACTTAACATGGATACCCTGGACTTTCAAGTTTCAAAGTCTAACTTCCTTTTGGAATCAGACTTCTACGAGGATATGAAATTAACCACCCTGTCATGCATGCAATACCAATAAAATCAGTCTCAAAAGCTGAGTTTTGGACCTGTTAACAAACATTAAGCCCCAAAAGAACCACTGAGAACACAGTGAATATTCTAAAAACAGTGGAATTTCAGCTGGTGGTGAAACACTGTATGTCCTGATTTCATCCACCCTCGATCCACATCAGGTTAAGCACTGCAACTTAAAGTTACAAAGTACAGCTGGCACTTTCTGCCCTCAAGTCCCTACAATTTCAAAGCATGACCAAGAGGTGACTGGGAACTTTCACAAATGGAAGAAGCTATGCAAGATAAAACTGTTAGCTTTCATGTGCTAGACGTGCAATTGAATTACCTTGTTGGGTTTGATTTCACTTCACCAGGACCAAAACAGGGTGCAATCTGTAGTCTTTGAGGAAAAAGCCTCATCAGCACAATGAAATTGGAACAAAAAAAAAAAAAAAAAAAAAAAATGAAAATAGTGCTGAGGTGAAAGCCCTTCCACTCCTGCTTATCCATCCAAATGGCTGGGGGTGAGAAAGAACATGTTGCTAACTGTGTAATGAGGCACAGATTGAAAATTGCTTAAAAGCCTGTGCACAGTAATGTGGAAGATTTTACCCAGTGGCACTCTGAGAAAATTATTGTAATTGCACTTTTTAGTTATTATCAACTTGGTCTCCAGGACCTCAGTAAGTGCCATTAGACATCTGCTGTGGGACTATTCTCAGCAAGCAAAGATGCCGCCAAGTCCTTTAAAAGGTATGAATAAGTCGGGAGTACACACAGTATTTTTTCCTGTAGATATGCCTTATACATAACATAATGGAAAACTTTCTTTTTTAACTTTAAATATTATTATTGGGGTAGGTTTGCATATGTTATTTATTGTAATGAGAGCTTTTCAGATGAGATTGATAGCATTTATTTTAGTGATTTTAATACTTATAATAGCTGAACATCTGATTAAGGTGAATTATCTAAACAATCAAAGACGGGTATGTTGTATATTGATAGAAGTTGCATATCTAGAGCACTCACTTTTTAAATTGCTTAACTGCTATTTGCTTTAATTTTGCTACAGTTCTGTATAAAGGGGGAAATACTGAGAGAAAAAGAATAAAGGAAGTCAACCCAGAAAAGAATGAATGGATTTAAAGAAAAATTAATCTTCTCTTCCAACTGTTCAAAATTAAGTGCCCATCTCCAGGTGTGGAGTTCACAGTGCTGAGCCTGTGGTAGGGTTTCAGGTGCTGTTTTCTCCTGTTTTGTAAAACCGTGGGTTAATCCCAGTAGGCTGCTAGGCATCACACTGCCTCTCAATCCCCCCTCCCCGCCCCAACAGATCTCAGTAGGGTTGGGGATAAGGAAAGGAAGAGTTGAAGTAATCAAACCTGTGGCTTCAGATTTTTTTTTTTTTTTAAGTGTTTAGTAATTGAAGTTGAAGGAGAGAGAACCAAACCAGAACAAATGATGCAAAGGCAATCATTCATCATACTCCACAGATAGATGAATCCCCAGCCAGTTCATGATTAAATACATCAGGTTTACATGGCAAGGTTTTGGAACTGTGGAGGCTGCAGGGGTGGGCTCTGTGAGAAGGCATCAGGAGCACTCCAGTGCCAGGTAAGAGGCCCCTCCCAGTGGAGCAGGCTGTCCTCCTGTTTTTTTTTTTTTTTTTTTTTTTTTTTTTTTTTTTTTTTTTTTTTTTTGTTTTTTTTTTTTTTTTTTTTTTTGTTTTTTTTTTTTTTTTTTTTTTTTTTTTTTTTTTTTTTTTTTTTTTTTGTTTTGTTTTGTTTTGTTTTGTTTTGTTTTGTTTTGTTTTGTTTTTATGTGTTTTTGTTTGTTTGTTTGTTTTGTTTTGTTTTGTTTTGTTTTCACTTCTCTACTCTGTTATTAACAAGCAAAGAATTAAATTAATCATCCTCCAGCAAAGGCAGTTTTGCCTGTGACGGCAGTTACAGGGTAATTTCCTTGTCCTCAACTGATGATTTTTTCATTATATTTTCTCCCCCCATCCTGCTGAGGAGCTGAGGAGGGGAAGTGAAAGAACGACTGGGAGGGCACTTGTCAGCCAGCCAAGGTTAACCGCCACAACAAAAGATGGTTAAACGCAACCTCCATGCTCTACCTGTTTATTGCTGAGCATGATGTTATAGAATCACAGAATCACAGAATAGTCTAGGTTGGAAGAGACCTCCAAGATCACCGAGTCCAACCTCCGACCTAACGCTAACAAATCTTCCACTAAACCATATCCCTAAGCTCTACATCTAAACGTCTTTTAAAGACCTCCAGGGATGGGGACTCAACCACTTCCCTGGGCAGCCTATTCCAGTCACTAACAACCCATTCAGTAAAGAAGTTCTTCCTAATATCCAACTTAAACCTCCCCTGGTGCAACTTTAGCTCATTCCCCCTTGTCCTGTCACCAGGCACGTGGGAGAATAGACCAGCTGCCACCTCGCTACAGCCTCCTTTAAGGTACCTGTTATTTGGCATGGAATATCTCTTTGGTTAGCCAGTGTCATTTGCCTGGTTGTGTCACCTCCCAAACTTTTGTGCACCCTCAACCTATACAGTGGGGAGTGGGGTGAGAAAAAGAGAAGTCCTTGATGGTGTGCAAACACTGTTCAGAAATAGCTTAAACAATAACATGATACCAGATTTGGTTTGGCCATAATTCTAAAACAAAGCAATGTATAAGCTTCTATGAAGAAAATTAACTCCACCTCAGCCAGATCCAGTCCAAACATTTGTGGAAGGGAGAGTTCAGATGGGCGAGACATGAGTCTTAGGACCTCTTTCACTAAAGATCTCCCATATCCGAAGGGAGAATCCCAAAGCTACTCCAAAAGCTTGGGATGCTCCCATCCTTTGTGTGGAAGGATCGGGGCTACTGCAGATATGGAAGTACAAAGTGTATGGGTGCAGGAGGAAGAAGGAGCACAAACCCATAGTGAGGGCGGGAGTGTGATGGGAGCATTCAGTTTTTGTCCCTGCTCTTGGATTATTTCTAGAAATGTGTAAAGGCTGTATACGAACGATTAAATAAAATGGGCTGGGACTGACGCTACTGGCCTCAATATCTATACCATAAAACTCTCTTCCTTTCAAAACAAGGTGTCTGCTTCTAATATGTTTCTTGGAAATGGTCTCTGCAGCCCATGTTGAGTTGCCAGATGCCAGGGAGTTTTCTGGAGAGTCCTAGCTGATCAAAACTGTGGCAGACATTATTTTGACAGTTTAACAACATAACACAGTAAGTTATTATGGACCTAACTTTAACTACACATCTTTTGTTTATTTGCTCGCTTGCTTGCTTGTTTATTTGTTTGTTTTCAGAGCAGTGTTAAGCAAAAGACAGGAATTTTCCTTTGCAGATGGAATCCTCTCCTTGCAGCAGTCACAGAGTATAAAATGCAGAGCAGGGATAGCAGGAGGACAGGGAAGAACTGACCCTTCAAAAGAGACTTCCCATTAACCCTTCCACTGTTTGCCCAGGCAAGGCAACAAGGTAGGACCAACAAAATGTTGCACAGTGATTCTTGCAGAATACCTTGATTTGCTGTCCTCTTTTTCTATTTTGTCTTTTTCCATGTGTTCTTAAAGCTCTGGCCAAAAAGTTAGGACACTAAGTATAACCAAAGCTATCTACACCTTTGCACTTTTTTTTTTTTTTTTTTTTTTTTTTTTTTTTCTTCCCTCCAAGCTGCTCTTCTCCATCCTTTGAAACTTGGTAAGACAAAACAGAAAACCTTGAAAAGAAAGGTAACTGCAGAAGAGCAGGCAGCCATTCACTTGCAAAGCAACCCTCTTGGGCTGTTTCCTGTGCTTTTTCTTCTCAGTTTCCCCCTGATCAAAGAGCAGTCTCCACAGTCTGCATAATACATGAAGCTGAGATAGCTAACAGCATGCTCTGGCTCAGAGAGCTTGCCAGTGTGCAGGCAGACTTTGATGTCTGCATGCTCTGAATGGCCCTAATGGCTGTCCTTCCCCCTGTTTGCCACCGCATCCCACAAACTTCTGCTCAGGAACACAACTGCAGAATTACAGAATTTCCTTACTTTGTTCACTAGGAAGGCCTTTTTTTCTCTAAAGGAAGCTATCCCAACTGGGGCTATCTGATGCCTAATGAAGCAAGTGAAGGACAAAAATCCTATCAACACAGTGAGGGATGAGAGGAGGAACAAAACTTGTTTAGGGACACCGGCAGAGATGGGTAAATACAGGGCAGTATCTCAGAGTGGAGCAAAACCCATCCCTACCAGTGCACAAAGGAAAGGGATTAGCTCTCAGAGCTGAAGCCACACTTTATGGCAGGCTTCTACCCTGCTTTGAGGCACAAGCCTGAGAAATTGAAAAGGAAACAATCCTTAATCCTGCTTTTTTACGATTTGGTGATAAAGTCAAATCCACTTTGCTGTAAGTAGCTCAGCAGATTTTTAGAAACCAGGCTATTTCCTGAGATACAAGGCTTTGCTTATATAAAGAGATCGACTTTGTTTATTGGGGCGAGGGGAGGGGAAGAGTAGGCAGTGGTGTGTGGGAGAAGTTTGGATCATTTTTGCAGAGGGCTACCTCTTGATTTCATTATTGGTATTTATTTGGTATTTATTTACTGTATGATTCAGGGGGTTGGGGATATGAAAGAAAACATGAGAAAAGAAGTGATGCAAATGTCTTGAGCAATGTACTACCTCTTTATATTACTTTCCTATGAAAAAAAAAAAAATAAAAAATGTTTTGTCTATTTTTACCAATAATTGTATAGTTTTAATTATATATATCCCACCCTGGGAAAACAAAACCAAAGCCAAAAACTAAACCCCCACACATACACCACAACCAACAATAAAAACAGCCAACCAAACCAAAAAATGACCACCATTCTCAGAATGGCTGTTGGGCACACAGAGGATCTTAAAAGACTCCCCCACAGTGCATTTCAAGGGCTAACTCAATGACAAAAGCTAACTGCAAAAGAATTAACAGCTATAAAACCATTAAAATTGTGTATAAACACCATTAACAATAATTGATCTTTTAAATCAGGAAGCTTTTACTGATCCACCTTGATGTTGGGAGTTTAGATACAGTAGAAAATAGCTTGCAATAAATATGAAAGAAGAAAAAACCACAAGATTAGATGCATCCCATGGCCAGCCTAGATATACATTTGCAATACTACTGTAGGTAGTAGACTTTATATTATTTGTTGAAGAGAGAGGTGACTAATTAAAAACAAGTTTATATTGCTTAAATAATACCACCATTGTTAGCAAAATCTATCAAAAGCTTTAAGCACAATTTGAAAATGGAGGTATTACATACATTACATTTTAGCTGACTGAGAGCACTGTATATTCAGAGATAAAAAAATAAAAAGTTGAGATACAAATGACAAATATGCAATCCTGCATGTTCCCACTTTGGCAAATGATTTTTGTTTCAAAAAGAAAGCACAGTTATTGAGAACACAATTGCTTGTTTTCATTTTATAATTTGCAAGGATCTTGGATCAAGATTTATTCCATGAGCAGAAAAAGAAGCATTTTAAGTTTTCAAAGTACTGAGTGTTCAATAGCCATTTCGATGGAATTTGCAATTTCTGGAGTCACCAGATGGCCCAAAATTAAGTGAAGCAATACCTTTTTACTGTTCTCCAAAGCCATTATCAATTCCGTCTTTGAAGCCACCTTATGAATACATTGATATTTTTTTATTTTATTTTTATTTCGTTTGTCCAGGGGCTTTACTAGGCTTTTTGTTGAACAAGCAGTGTCATTATTTTATTGCCAGGACCGCCTTTGCCATACCCAAGCTCTCCCATGACACCTTTCTAACTTAGTCATGACAAATTATCCACAATTGCCACAACAGAGAACAGAGCTCCACTTTGGTTGGATGCTCTGCCTCCCTGTAGCTACTTAGAGGCTGTTCCAAGACAACATTGGTCTTAAGTCAAGAAACTGTCTCCTACATTAATTCAGAGTTAACTATGTATTCACTTCATCAGTCATTAATCATGTCATTTCTCATCCCATGTTTTGTATGGACAAACACAAACTTGGTTTCAATCTCCTTTGAGAAACCAGAATTGACCAAATCTGGGTGTATGCTTCAGAATGGACTGAACTGCAACCTTCATGATGTTGCATAACAGTCCACAATCAATGCATAATGTTGCATCTTCTGAAGTCGCTACAACAAGATAATTGTTATAAATATCAATGCGTAAATGTTAATTTGTTAATTTGTGAGACAAAGTGAAATTTAGGGAAGAAATTTAGTGGCTGCCTATAAAAACAACAAAAAATAATTTATCTTCTATATGTATCATTAGATGACATCACCAAGTCTGTTTCTTCTCCATTTCATACATAGAAAATATGTTGAAAAGGGCAATAAAAAAATTTGTTTATAGATATACAAGAAAATAGAACCATATATCTGAGAAGCAACACAGAATAAGACCATGTCTTAATCCCTGGTATAATCATTTGGGTCCTGGCATCTTCTTTCCAGAGGAAAAAATAAAGATTAAAAAATGTGTAATTCAAGTGGAAAGAACTGTATACTGCATCAAAAATGCATTTTCACAGTATTCTACTTTCAGGTAGATGTTAATTCTAGAAAATCTTTTTTTTTTTTTTTTTTTTTT
>NC_048894.1:153081961-153094100 GCF_011077185.1 Oxyura jamaicensis | reverse complement strand
TTCTTTCTTTCTTTCTTTCTTTCTTTCTTTCTTTCTTTCTTTCTTTTACAAGGCTTTTAAATATTATCTCAGCAAAATTGGTGTTTAATTGACATTCCTTTTACTGTCACTCAGGCAAATAGAAGGATTAAAACATCAATTAAATGGTGATTATGACATTGTTCTACTTTGCAGAATCTGAAATTAAATGTTTAAGAATAAACTTTTATGAAAGAAGCTGTTGAGAAGCTATTTGAGGAAGCTAGTCCTGAGTTTATTGTCTCAAAATCTTATTTTTAAGCAATATTCTACATATATTTTGTGAGGAAAATGAGTATCTTTGTTGGTACATACATGCTTTCAAAAATAGAATCAAAATATAGTGTATTAATAAAACAATTATAAGACTTAGGCAAAAATAGATTTTTCTCTAAGTCATTTATGCAAATCCAGGCTCCAGTTCATCTGCTTCTGCCTCCAGAACAGAGATGAAAACAGATGATCATTTCTGCAGTTCAGGTAAACTCTTGAGAGCTTAACACAGCTACTGGAGGCAGTGAAGATGCTGAATTTTCATTACAGATTAAAGTGTAATTTTTTTGCTCAGTAGACATAAGGGCATGCTTTCATATTCAATGTCAATCCTAAATAGGTGTGGTCATTCCAGTACTGGGGTGTAGAAGCCTGATAGCAAATATGAATATATCAGAAGACTGATATAAAATGAACTTCTTAGTTTCTTCCTGAGTTGTGTATGGGTACATTTGTGACTATGTAGACACAACTTCAAAACAGAAGATTTTCCTAAGAGGTAGCTAACTGCAAGTGCTTGAAACACAGCTGGGCTGAAGAGGGTAAATAAATGCAAGCAGGCTCTTCAGAAAACCAGAACACTCAGAATCACTGGCAACTTCCAAAGTTGACCACTGATAGTCTTATGAGTGAAATAGGGAAGGTGGGGAAAAGATTTTGTCTTTGAGTGAGCTACAAGTCATGTGTCAAAAATTCTGAGTATTCACTGCTTGGTGTGGGGAAAGACCTAACCATGTATTAAACTTTATTTCATCACAGTCACCTGGTACATTTTGATGAAGGTAATTATACATTTTCTAAATGAGAGTTTTTCAATATTTTGTTGCAGGAAACTTTGGCTAAATCAGCATTTTCCCAAGTTGTCAACCCCTTAAGGCCTCAACCTCTAATCCTGGGGAGGGATTATCCTTGTTTGGCTGCTCCTGATGGGTTTCACATCAGGACAATGGTCTAATCCTTCCACTCTGATTAAGTTTTCACTGATTATGTTATTAGTGTTCCTACACCTATCAATGTTCCTTTGACCCTAGCCAGGTCCTTATGTTTAAGGACCTTTAATTAGATAACAATATCAATGCAAAAGCTTTGATGAAAGCATGTCTTAAGTTTTTACTCAGCTCTTATCCCAGGATTGAGTCTGGCATGATAGCATGATACGATTATCAAATTGCATTCCTGGCTATGCCACCAGCTTGCTGCATATTCTTAAACAACTTCTAAGGCAAGTTGTTTTGGTGTCTGTTACTCAACTGATAAAGCATGAATACAAATGCTTACAGATGTCATAATGGGGAAGTTCAGTTTCTCTTCCATTACTAATATGTAAACATAAGTATTAAGGTAAATTTCTTAGGTTTTGAAGGCTTCAACACAGTTCTTTCATTGTCATTGCCTCTACATTAACATCTCAGCAGCCTTCTGTATTCCAGGCTCATATCTGTACTATTTCTGTGCCATGCTAAAACAAGTCAGTTGCTGTTTCTCCAGAATTTTACATCAACTTCTGTTCATATTTGATAAGCACACTCCCATAATTCATCCTTTGTGTACTGCATGGGTGACTGGAGGTATGGTAATGTTTTTCTTGCTGGAACAAAACAGGAATGTGTGCTGAGATGTGGATATGTTAATGAAGGGGTGGTGCCTGCACATTCTGTGTTTTCACCTCATCCTCTCTGTGTCTGATAATTGTGAGAAAAATCATTTGGAAATCTCTGACTCAATTTTATTTGAAAAGAAGCACTGCCACAGACTAATTACATGGCTTTTGTTTGTTTGCTTATAAAGAAATGTGCATAAGGATAAAGTAGCTGTAGTCAATGACTTTCAGATTCTAAAAGTTTAGCAAGAAGATCCAATTCTCAGAAACACGTGTGACACCAAAATGAGGGAAGGACAAATAGTGTGTGGAGGGGAAGAAGGGCTCAGGAGCAGAGCACTCAGACTTGTGAATCCTCTAGAGATTTCAATGATATAAATAAAGGAGTCAGAGATGATGTTACAGCAAAATCTCCCTAAGGGAATGATCATCCCTGAGGAACTTGGAACTTTAAGGTGTTGCAAATGTATTTCTTTTTCCTTGCCAACACAACTCATTGACTAGGTATTAGATTTCCATAGCAACACAAATGTACGTAATGAAACAGTTTGCATGAAAGAAGGTTGAGGGCTCCAACTCTCTGAGTACTCTCATGTAACTTCATGAGCCATCGAACATGTACTGCATGAGGGTCAACATGTCAGGTGAGTATGGATGGAAGAGATGAAATTTGTTCTTGTGAAGCTTCAGGTAAGTTAAGTTATGATTTCACAGGTATTTAGTGTTTAACATTTAGACCACACAAGGACCCTAAGATGTCAATCTTGCTGGCAATAAGGTTATGCATTGTGCAAAGTACTAGGGGGGAACAAACCCTCCTGAAGGGTTTTGAGGAGCTGTAAGTGAAAGTACTAATACCACTCTACTACTGGAGCCAAAGTTTAGCCAAACCATTCACGTAGGCGTGCACACACACACACGTGTGTGTGCAACAAGAAACACAAGGTACAAGAAATGAAAGAGTTGAGAGGAAAGTGGTCTGCTTGTGATGAAACCTGTCATACTGCATGGAGCCTCTGGTCATTTTTAGAAGGGTGCATGATCATAGTTACAGACAACCAGGTTCCCACATTCATTCTCTTTCTGGAGCATTTTCAGTTATTTTTCAGATGACAGAAGCTGCTCGCTAGCAAATAGGATCCCACAGGACACGAAAGGCTGAAAGTAAACAAAAACTTCAGTTGCTATCTGAAAATGCATAGGTTGAGGAATTTAAAGGAAGTAATTTACTTACCCAAATTAGCATTTACCTGTGAAAAGAGAAATAATTATCATGCTCACCTGAGCATAAATGATTTAAACCTTCTAAATTCTATTCCTTTCTGGTGATTACATTACAAACAAATTCCCACTATGCTATACAAAGAATTTATGGTAACAAGATTTCTGCCTGCCTTCTGCTCGTGGTGGTCAAGCCTTTTGATCACGCAGAACAGAGGTGTCTGAGACTGGAACCATCCCTGAATCCTGAAACACGTTTTCTTTATTTCTCTTGTATTTTTTTTTTCTTTCCTCCTTTTTTTTTTTTTTTTTTTTTTTCCCTCCAAAAAAAATGTATCTATGTTTTTTCACCATGTTTTCAAAGGCTGTGAGTGACTGAGAAGACTCAAACATTATCAAGAAAGTTATTTCAGTGATTTGCTGGGACAGAAAATGGAATCTGGCTGTATAGTGACCTGAAATAAAATATCACCTGACAAACTGACATGTGTTATCTTTGCTTCCATTGAGACTTGTCTAAACAGTTATAATTATATGTGGAGAAATTCATATTCTATCTGATTTCAGTGTGGTAGCATGGTAGCATGAGTGAATAGGAAATATGTGGATAACACAAATGGTTGAAGAGAAAGTCGTGTTTTAGACAAACAAGTTTTTTTTTTTTGTTGTTGTTGTTATTATTATTATTTTCTTCTTCTTCTTCTTCTTCTTCTTCTTCTTCTTTTTTTTTTTTTTTTTTTTCTAAAATATCGTCCCAATCTATCATTTTAATGTCCTCTTTGCTCTTCTTTCAATTTATTAATAAACAAGCACAAGCCAAAAGACAGTAGTAGGCATTTGTTATTTCATATCCAAAGCTACACATGACTAGTTTTATCCAGTTTCCACTGACTGGATGTCCTTGACTTTAAAACCATCATGTTTACCAGGAAGAGAACTGTTCGAGTATATCCTTGCATGACTCTGGTGAAATAGGCGGAGGCGGCACTTTTAGTGCTAATACAGAATATTTGCTTATCACGGACATCTTCACTTCTTTTCCTTTGAGCTGACAGTGATTATGACTGTTTACTCTTCTCTCTCCCAGTGGCAACCCATTTTTTACCTAAGGGTACAAGATGGGAACACAGGCACTAACCAGTGCAGGTGTCCCTTCCTGGAGATCTGAGTATGGGAATATGTGGAAGGAAAGAACAGAGATGTGCAGCTCTCCCTGGGTCTCTGATTATCTTTCCTTTCCTATTTTTTTTCTCTGGGTCCTATTTCCTTTCCACTGGCTTGCTGAGTTTTCCGCAGCTTGATTTCCCTTTCTAAATGAATTATAATGAATGCCGGCTTTTCTGGTAACAACTGGCCCAGTTCTGTCTACAACATGACTCTAAAGCTATAATTGCATTAATGGTGTCCTTTCCTTTGTTCACAATATGCTCTTTGCTTAACTTTAAATCAAAAATGCACTCTGGAAATTCTTCTTAAACTTTATGTGTTCCTTTCTCTCTCTCTCTTTCACACTTGGACAAATAATTATAATTCACCCCTTCTCTATAATTGCTAATTCTGAGAAGCTTCTAGTCCACCTACAGAATTGTGGCTCAGCAAGAGATGTGTTGAAGAATATTACCATCATCTCATTACTGCTCACACCTTCTTGTAGATGCAGGTCTCTACCATGCTGTCCCTGCTTCCTATCCTCTGTTTCTCCCTTCTAAAAGAGGGTCGCAAATCCATCTTTACAGAATCATCTAATACAGTTCTAGTTAACTGGTGATGCCTTACTTTGTTTAATTATATTCCCATTAGCTTTGAAATTTTGAAATTTGGTGATTACAGTGTCAGCAGACTGAATGCTCTGAAACGCCAATTCCACTGAAATAAATGGAAAAGAAAATCCCCCTGGGATTTAATGCCAGCATAACATTCTATAGAGACATGTAGGTTTGAATCTTACAGTGTCACTAAACACATGTACATGCATACACTGCATTGTACACAGCACACTGTTCTTAAAGGAAAGACTGGAAAAAAAAAAAAAAGATAGAAAAATAACAAAAATAAATGGCTGATTTGGTTTTACATGGATATTTTGAAGATATTTCGGTCCAAAAACATCACCAGTCTGTAACAGGGTTAAAAATAACCAAACACCTTCTCATCACTGAGACTAAAAACCAAGCTCCTTTGTTGCATTACTGATCCATATTAGTTCATGCTGCTCTTTCCCATTATGTTCTGTGCAACTTCTTCCAAGCTGCTGGGAACAGGTTGAATTAAGGATAGTTGTGCCCCTGTGCAGCTGTAATTCAGTCTGGCCTCACAGCTGAAGATGAGAATAAGAGCCTTATGAAGAAAGACAAGGTTATGTTATTAAGCACAAACTCTCAAAGTGTAAATAAATTGTAGTATTTCTAATATTTGTTCTGGGATGAAGGTGTTTGCTATAAATGTAGGCAGAGTAGAACAAATGAGATAAGCCATTAGTGTGAATAGATAAAATAATGTATTTATGTAGCTGAATGAAGTCTGAATGTGTCAGAGGTTCTTTCAAGTTGATTTTTTTTTCCCAAAGAACAAGCAAAATTATAAGTTTTGTAACTATAATGGCACATACAATCTTAATGAACTCAAATGAAGGCAGTAACCTTTTAGAATGTATTCTCCTGTGAATACATTGGGAATGTGACAAACCCATGCTAATTAGACTAACAACATTCATCTGCAATATCTTCAAAGATGTTTTCTTTTCAAAAAGTGGATTTGATGGTTCAAAGATACTACATTATTAAAAGGACCATTATTGTTCTAGTCATAGAAACAGATTCAGTGTTTAGTTGGGTTTTTACTTATTTACAGTTTCACTTTCTGTTCTTTTTTTTTTTTTTTTTTTTTTTTTCTTTGGGTAATTCTTGCTCCCACTGAAGTCAATGGGAATGGTTATGACTCATAGCATCCCAATATAGTTGTACATGTATTATATATACCTTACCCTTTCCATAAAGCATATGAGACTAGCAGATATGTGAACAGATCATTGTCCTCTCTGGAGTCTTCTGCTTTAAATTTTAGCTTGCTGAATGATCACAAAAAGTTAGTTTATTCTCACCTTACATTTTCAATTTAAAGTCATGTGGTTTAGTATAAACCAGCGCAGGATTCATCTCATTCAGTGTGGCATGTTTAGAGTGCAAGTGACTTCATTTGCATGAGGAATCTTTGTTAACAAAGTGAACAAAGATCATTTAGTACAAAGAGTGAAGTTTCGGAGGTCCCTAAAATCTACCGATTATTTGATGATACAGGGAGCATGATGTGACTTGATCATATGGCCATACCAGTATGAGAGACATACATGCTCATAAAGTCATTTAATCAACCTATCAGATTACTAGCTAAGATGGATATCTAACTGTTGAAGTGATGTTGCTATAAGCAGTAAGTAAAATGTCACCCCTCCAGACACCAAAGACCTTCTAAGAAAAAGTTGTTCTCTTTTTTTTTTTTTTTCTTCTTTCATCAGAGCATGAGGTGGAGTGGGAATGCCTGGGTTTAAGCTTTGGCTTTTGGGCTGCTCCAGCACCTTATTTCTCTGACTGTGTGGTTATAGTCTCTCTTACCTGGAGCTTATGGGGGAATGTTATAGGAGTGCACAGAGACATCATATGCAGACCTTTTGAATTTCATGGGCATCAAAAGAATGAGCAAAGTGTAATCAGACAGGAGGAGTACAGGTGGGACAGAAGTGAGAAAGTGCTGAATTCTTCACAGAAGTATATGAAGACAAAAAGTGTTATAAGGCCAAAAACATAGGAAACTGATTAATACAAAAATCAACAAGCCAGAGCACAGGCATAGAGGAATGAAGTGCTCATTATTTTAGAGAAGTGACTAGCTCTGTAGATATGTTTCACGCTCACTGCTCCAAACATAAGTTTGCTCCATGAGAGTGCATTCCTCCTGACATGAGTACTCTGAGAAAGGCAGAGCATAACCATCACCGAGCACACACGTTATACTCAGAGCTCAAAACAATTTGTATCACAGTCACAGGGCTGATATGGTTACAGGCATTTGCCTATTAGCCTGCCTTTCTATCTGAAGAGCAAACAGAAGGTGGCACCCCATCAAAAAAAGAAAACCAAAACCAAAATAAAACAAAGCAAACAAACAAACAAACAAAAAACTAGATAAGTCCCCAAACCTTATAACCTAGATAACCCTCTCAAGATCATCAGATAATGGATCTGCCACTGATGTTGACAACGTAGATGGAAATGGAGGTAGCTGGGGAAGGGGTGGGGAGGTGGGTCCTGGTTCTCAATTTAGACTTCACATATTAAATGAACTGTAAAAATCTGCAGGAAATGCAGTCTATGAACTGGGGTCATATGCAATGCTGATCCATACTGGGAAAGGAAAGAAGGAAATCTACATGTTGCTTCATGGCCACAATACAAAACATTCCACTAGCTGGTACAGACACAATCCTCTTCAAGATCCCACACTCATGAATTCTCACCTGGCCCAAATAAGGGTCCTGTAGCAACAAAGTCAGGCAACCATATATCCGAAGACTCTGGAAAATCCAGATATGTGAAAACTTCCCACATACCTCAGCACAAGTGTGGGTTCTACCTGTTTTTTCTGCAAACTAAATCCTGCCTGCTGCTTCCATGCCACAGAGGTCAGTCAGTTTATAATTGGCTCTAATTGGTGTGGTGATGTTCTTTACCTTCAGGATAATGGCATTCAGAAAGGTGTGAAATTCCCATTTTGGAAAAAATAATAATAATAATAATAAAATCAGAGCTTTTCAACTGCTCTTTACATCCAACAAACCCGCAGACCCGGATAATTTATATTTTTATTTATTTATTTATTTTTGATACACGTAACCATTAAAACCCAAGCTCACTGCGTAATGAATTACTTGCATCAAGGTGCATGAAGGTTCTTCCACGGAATCTTTAGAGGCTGTGGGAGTGTGCCTAGCCTTTATGTGTCACATGTATGCATACTTTCACTGCCTGACTCATGCAAAGAATGGATAGCCCCTGCAGCTTCTCACTGTAGCCATGTGCTATTTCTTAGACAAGCCTTTCAGACAGGGTCTCCCAGGAGTGCATTTACTTTCTTCAGCCTTGGCCAACAAATGGTGAGGGGAGAGACAGAAAGCAAGTCCCTGGATATGTTTCTCCAGGCTTTCTTTGATCTTATCCTAGTTTTTCAACTTGATTTCAAGCAAGAAGTTGTAGCTATTTTAAGACTTAAAGAAAGCAATTCTGAAAAAAAAAAATAGGGAAGAAAAACAATATTAGGAGCACAAGGTGATTCTGGGGGTCATAAAGTCCAGTCCTCAAACTTACAACCAGCAATGCAATTAATGTTTGGTCCACAGAACATACACTTCAGACCCTGGGGGCAGAAAATACTTTCAAACAGCCTACATGAAACTTAAATTTTATAGTGAAAGACCAACATCTCCAAGTATGATGTGTCAGAGGAAGAAAAATGTGAGAAATGTTGGACACTGCCAGTATACTTACCTCCTGCAAAAGCCAATGATGATTTAGGAAAAAATCAGGTGTGATTTTAGAAGCAGCCCATATTTTGGAGGACTGCAGAGCATTGTCCCATGAATTCCCTTCTGCCTGCAGACTGAATATAATTTCAGCTCTGAGTGTGTGTTGAAGAGATGCCATCCAAATAATTGAGTGATTTCCACACTGTTCCAGTCATCAACACATCCCAGCCTGCACCCCTGGGCAAACTGAAGTGTCAGAAGAAAAACAAGCAAAGCAAAAACAACCAGCAATTAAAAACAGGAAGAAGTGGTGAGCAGGGAACAGAAGAGAGGCAGATTTCTTCCCCAGCTGTTGGAAGTCTTTAGAGGGAATTCCAAAACATGAGAAACTGAATAAACACAAGCCAAGCAACCAGCAGCCAGGTATCCTGTCAAATCATTGACACCAGTATACTGGTGCAAATGCCTCAGGACTCACTTTTCCAGACTCACTTTTTTTTTTTTTTTTTTTTTTTTTTTTTTTAATTTTCTTTTTTTTCCAGAGTCACGTTTCCAATGTTTTATCCAAGAAAATGATCACACCTTCGTACTCCATTTCATTTCCTCAGCTATAGGAAGGTACAGAAATGTGTCAGGCAGCACAGTCCTTCAGCATCTGGAAGGAATGATTTGCTGGGAGTCTGGCTTCATAACAATGTTTTGCCTTCTCATTAAAATAAATCACAGCAAATGTTGTCTTTGCGTGCTTCGGGCTTAAAAAGAAGTCCTCAGGTAGTCATTCGCATCTTAAAGGACAGACACAAAGGCAAAATCTGAATAGCACAAAGAGAGGATATAGAGAAAAAGCTTCACAGTGGGAATATCGGTGACCTTTTGCTGCATCTACCCTTGAAAACTCAGATTCTGAAGAGTATGAAAAAGTACCTGAGATTTTATCTACATTTGGTTATGTCACCGTAGTGAAATATTTTAAATGATCGTGAATGAATATATGTCACTAGGAACTGGTGCCTCTGCAACTTTTTCTGTATTTTCCTTTATATGGAAATAAATGAGAGAACTACAGCCTCTGGCAAATAGGTTGCTAAATTTTGAAGATTCAACAGATATTAACACATGGGGAGAGAGCTGTATATATTCACAAATGTGTATGCGGAATATAGGTTTATATATGCACCAGGAATATTCAAAGGCATTACTGGACCAGATTTGTTCCTTTCTGCCTCTCCTGTACGTGCTAAGCAGAATCCCAAAACCTCACATACAGATCTCTGTGTTTTGGGGTTGTGTTTGTTTGCTTTTCCAAGCTCTGGCTACTGTCTCCTCACCTCTGCTCCCACCCCAGGGATGTGTCAGGAGCGTGTGCGGACACTGCCTGCCCCTGGGACAGGTAACGAACACCACAGAGCCGTTATGAAATATTGCACAGGGTGGTTAATTCCCTGGGAAGACCCCCGAGTACAGCATCTCTGCCAGGTGACTCGGGGCCCATGTGTCCCTTACAGCACTAGATGGCACTGTTAACTCAAAATCACGGCACAATTTCCCAGGAGCCTCCCTCCAAGCTTCAGACACGGAAAAAAAAAAATAGCAGAGGATCTCTTTGGGGAGGTGAAGGGGGGGGGCAGAGTGGACACTATTGGCAAAATAATCTACGCTGTTAATATCGCCAGGTTCTTAAACAGGTACAGATCTAGAAAAGGCCCAGGACTGTCAAAACCACAACAGCAAAAGCCTGAGGGTGATTTGGCTCCTATTTGGATGCCACTCACAGAAAAGGTCTGAGTGGCATCTCCAGCCCTAGGTGGGCTGGCTCCGTTCTCCGCTCCTGCCCGTGGAGTGTTTGTGCCTGCGGCAGGAGGATAAAGACGACATGAGTTGTTTCATTAAATTGTTATTGTCCCCGAAGCCTGGAAGCCTGTGGGATCAGCCCTGGGTCCCCTCTTTTGAAGTAATAGAAAGGATTTTTTTTTTTTTTTTTTTTAAAAAAAGGCATGTTAGAAAAATCACAGTTAATTAAATTATGATCTGAAGAAACCACAGCAATTTCCTGTCTTTAGCGAGCTGATATTATCTGCTTTTTATGGTCAGTTAACAGGAGAAATTACATTCTGGTCATTGCAGGATTCCTGCCAGTTTGGGTCATGGGGTTGCATTGATTTGTACATGCAATTATGTTTGCTGTTACTCTCCCTCTGGTTGGGCTGTGCTCTCTCTGCCTTTGCAAGCCAAATCCCTGCACGTGTTTAGTCTCTCCATATCTGTTTTGTACTGGTGCTGGGGCCAGTGTAGGTGCAAAATGGGCATGAGAACCCTCTCCTACCCCCTGGAGTGGCAGTTTCTTGGCTCTGAGGGGTGCAGAGCCAGGAGGATCTGCTTCGGGTGCATGTATAGAGTTAGCAGCAGACTGCTGGGAGCAGTGGAAAGCATTGCTTTCCCATGGGAGCCCAGGAAAGACAGGCTGGAGGCTGATTCCTGGTGGCTGTTGGGATGGGAATAGAGGTTTGACCTATATTTTAGAAGTTTGGGTTGAATCTGGGTTGCTCACTGCCTTCTTCTAGACAGACACGAATATCAGGCATGTCTTCTTTTTCTCCTGTCTCTGCCACAAATCAGTAAAATCATGTCACAAATTATGGCTGACCTAATACATTGCACTGCTCTCAATACTTCTTGCATCCTCTAACGTCTTGGAGATGATTAACTCAGAGCAAAGGTGAAATCACTCCTCCAGGATTCAGCAAAATGAAATTAATATTGGGCACTTAAGAGATACAGATTCCCCAGCTCCTAAATTAATTTGTGACCTTGAATGAGGTGCTTGGACTCCCTGCATGGTGAAGATGAAGAGGTAAGAACATAAACGTGGAACCTGAAAACACAGCAGCAAAAACCGATTGCTGAGAAGGCAGCTGAAAATACCATTCCTTCATAGATTAGGGAGTTGTGGCTTCATGGATACATCCATCTCTTCTCAGGAATCATTGACTTTGGCAATTGTCTGTAACAAACTACAAGAAGAGCTCAAAATTTGCAGTTGCAGGAAGATGGGGAGAAATCTCAGTTCCTTCTCACAGAAAAAGTCCTGTGTCATGTGATTAAGGCTCACCTTTGAAAACAGGGAATGCAGATTTGTTTATTATGTAAATATTTTAATAGAAAATACAAGAGTTTAGATGAAACAGCTAAGTTTCACCTGTACTCCTACCACCACCTCACTTTTCTCCAAGATACTTCATTGCCTGATAACTAAAGCTTAATTTTAGGAGATTAAAGATGGGATATTGAAGTACACTCGGTCCTCCTCCATCCAATACAATAGTGCCTGAGTGAAGAGCACTGTGTCATAGTGAATTTCCTACAGGTGAAATAGAAATGGTATTATATGAAGAGAGCTTTATTTTATTTTATTTTATTTTATTTTATTTTATTTTTTAAATAAAAAAGGGAAAAAAAGAAAGAAAAGAAAGAAAGAAAGAAAGAAAGAAAGAAAGAAAGAAAGAAAGAAA
>NC_048894.1:153044979-153081951 GCF_011077185.1 Oxyura jamaicensis | reverse complement strand
AAGAAAGAAAGAAAGAAAGAAAGAAAGAAAGAAAGAAAGAAAGAAAGCTCTTTGATTATGATGTGCTGGAGGTTTTGTGCTATTTCTGCTGAATGCTGTGGACCACAACCAGAGCAAGCTGTGGGGAAGTGTGTTTGTGAGGGAAGGAATAATAAAAAAATCAAGACACTTTACTAAAATGTGAAAATATTGGCGTGGTAAAGGCATGAGTTCAATAAGGAATGGACAATGCATGATTGATGGTGAGTGCTGTGTTGGTAAGCACTAATTCTGAGATCTCATTGTGAGGGAAAAAATGTTTTTCTTACAAGATACTAGTTGTGTGGGGGGAGTGGGTTTTCAAGAGGTTATTTTAGAAATGATGTAAGCAGCAGAATAAAGCATCCTTTTTTTTTTTTTTTTTTTTTTTTTTTTTTTCCTGGTTCTCTGCCTCCCTTAAATACACACACACACATATATACACAAAGCTGTGGTGAAAGCACAAAATATTTGTTATCCTCTTATTTCTAATTCCTTGACACATTTTCCCCACTTCTGTTTTTGCCATTGTTGCAAAGTCTTCTGACACTCTAGTACTGCCATGACACCTGCCAGGGAAGGGGACATGGGGTACAAATCCTGTCTATCCCTTCCAAGCACCTGACACCAGTTGTTGCTTTACGAATGTGCAGCTGCTGCTCATGTGGCAGGACAAATCAGCCTGTTTTACCTTCCTCAGTGAGAAGTCATCACCCTTATCAGAGCTGCAATGACTGCTTTCAAGATTAGGCTGACTTCTGGGTGTGTTTTTCATCAAATTGGGTCAGGTCAGGGGTGGAGACTTTCAGGAAGAACAAGCACAGTGCAGGAGGTGGAATGCATTAACACCCTGCAACGGTCATCAGTCCTGAACATTTTCTTGAACTGTCATTTCTGTCTTAGGAGAGTGAATTACATTTCACTTCTGTGGTTGATTGAAGATTGATTTAATAAAGCAGCTGCATCTGTGAAGGGACTAGTTTATTTTCTCACTGTCTTCACAGAAATACTTCTGGGGGGGAAAGGAAAAAAGGAAAAAACAGCTACATGTCCACATACCTCCCCCAACCCCAGTCCTGCAGCATCTTTTGACACAGCTCTAGCTAGGCATCTCTTGCGTTTAGGGTTACGTGTGATTACTTTGCCACAGATGTCACTAAACATACAATAAACAATGTGGTTGTTTCTTTCTATAGCAGTTCAGCTGGTAGCTTACAACAGGTTTGCAGGTAGAATAGGCAATGCAATTTAAACCTGTACATCTGGGATAGAGGCAGCCGAGGAAGGGGAGTGGAGGGAGGAGAAAGAGGGAAGGGAAGGGAAGGGAAGGGAAGGATACAGAGAGACTGCATGAAAACAATTAATTTAGTAGAGTATACTTTTCTATGCACTCATTTAAATAAATAATAGTTATCTTAATTCTGTGAAATTCTGGTTCTTGTGCAAGGGTGACAGCCTGGTTTTCCTCGGGCACGAGAACAAGACAGAAAGCAGCAATGTGACAGCTGTTAATTCCCTACTGGAAAGCATCCAGATGCTATGGTGGGAAGGCTGGCACAGACCCTATGGAGAAGAGAAAATAATAGTCCTAGAACCAGTGTGCCCAGAGGATGCAGTGCAGCAACAGTGGAGGTTTCCTACCATGCTTAAGCTAGTAGCAAAGCTCTTATTTCCACCCACAGCACTAAAATCTGCTGGAGCAATGTGTAAGAGTTTAATGTGCTCTGTTTTTTATGTAAAAAGAAGGCATCAGAGCCACCTTTTCAGAGTCAGTAAACCCAATGTTCTGGGAGTGAAGTTCAGTGAGCCATGTAAATGCTTAAATTTTATGTTTCTTACCATGTAGGAGGATGCATGAACTAGGTATCAGGGGCCTAAAATTGCTCTACAATGAGGGAAGAATAGTATATAGTACTATCAGTATATATGTAGTGCTAATAGTATAGTGGTGGACTATATTACTCAGTTGAACGTTGGACTACATGATTTTAGAGGCCTTTTCCAATCTAAATGACTCTATGATTCTACGAACTGTCAGCTAATAGGAAGCACCGATGAGAGAGTGCAAGAAAGCCATCCCTTGTCTATATAAGATAACGTTCACTTTAAATTAACTGTAAAAAAAACTGTAAAAGTGGTTGGGATGGGATTGATCTTGGACTGTTGCCCTGACCTTCCAATCCATGTGGACATCTGGTATCTAACACTCTTGGAGAAGGCATACTACAGGGATGATGTGAAGTCTTCTGAAGATGTTATGGCTGTCTGCTAGGACAGTTTTATCAGTGTGACGTATTGAAGTGTGATATACAAGTCATAGATATATAAAACTTTGCCACCACAAGGCACCATTACCTCTGAGGGAACCATGGGACAGGCTGTATCTCAGGCAAAGTTCTGGAAATCTCCTACTTACACCTAGCAAGAGAGAAGATCCAAAGCCAAGCTAACCTGTCTTTAGATCTACTTTCACAGTGTGTCATTATTTTACGATATTAGCAGCTAACAGGAATGGAAGGTCCAGAATAGTGCTCCTGTTCCAGTGGCCCTTCTGACAAGATAAATGAGAGCCAGCTTCAAAAGTGTGGTGGAGAGAGGATGAGGAGACGGAAGGGAAGGGTGGAGAGAGAGAAAGAAGGTGAAATGAAGCCCCACTACAAGGTGTAGTTTCTACATTCAGGATAGGCAGCAAACAGAATTACCTTGAAAAACCTTTGCATGTAAGTGATTTGAATTGTATCAGATGGGTTTTGTTCAGCTGGGTGGGGGTACTTAAGAAGATAAATGATTAAATAGATTTCTTTCTATTTCTAAATGAAATGGCTGTTTATGCTTTGCCATATATAGACAGTTTTTCTTTAAAGCATAAATTAATGTGAGATTAGGGGATTATTATTGCAGGGAACAGATGTACTGGTTTTATTCACCAGCCAGGAGTGTCCCAGATTGTCTTGTCAATGACCTCAATCCTGGATTGCCGTGATTCATCTGCAGAAGTGTAATACTACCTCTGGACTTGCCAGAACTGTCTTGAATTCCACCAGTCCACAGGGACCAATACAAAATCCTTCTTGTAGCATTTTATCAGTCTATTGGACAACACATACATTACAGATTTTTCTAAAACCTGAGATGCTATTTTAAAATTTCATAATTTCTTCCCCATTTCACTGACTAAAATACTTGTAAATCCTGTCCAACTTGATTCTCAGGTATTCTTTTCTTATCTCTGCTTCATCACTTTATTAAGACTATAACAGTGTTGAAGGAGGGAGCTGGTTTCCACACACTTTGCCTTTAATGCTTACCGGGACAAACAGTGACCTCCTTCTGGGTTTATGAGCACCACTTTGAACAGCTGAAGACAAACTCAGAGTCACACAATCATGCAGCAATGACTCACATATCCTGTAATGGCTGTCCAATAATGCTGCCACCAAAACCAGTCACTGGGGATTATTTTTCATCTGTCCACTAGAACGATGAATGTGTAGTGCAGGAGTTTGGGGAAGGAGCTGCAGCTTGTCAGAGAATATGCAAAAAGGTCCTTTGTTATGGAGACATCTCTGAGCCACTGCCTGGATCCCCGGTACTGACAGAAGCTGACATGTATCCTGTGGGCTAACTCACTGTCCAGGGAAATATAATACCGGGACGAAGATGACCAAAAATGAACATCTCCAAATAGCAGAATGAAAGCGATGGCAGCTTTAATAAGAGAGAATGTGATTAGACCATTGAGTGCAAGTGCCAGCAGCCCTTAGAGCAACACATCCAAATCATACATTCAAATAAGCAGTACCAATAACAGTGTAAAAGACAAAGTGACTTGAAAGGCCAGAATAGGTAAGGGATCAATCCCATCGGGTTAAAGATGGGGTTAAAAACTGGAGAAGAGCTCTGTTAAACAATCCCCTAGTTTAAAGGATGGTACCAACCTCAGATGCATGGAAGACATCCACATGGCCAGTGGATGGCTTGAAATTCAGCATGTGTTTAAGCACCCAGATAAAATGAGACAAGGAAATTAACAAAGGGCTTGACTTACAGATCATGTAAGCACCAAAACAGGCTGTGAAGTACTCAGTGGATCATTGCCCTAAGTGTAACTCTCACAGTGGATTTTAAGGCCATGTCTCAATCCCTGGGACTCTAATTGCCACCTACCCACCTTGTCCTGCATTGCTAAGAGGGTTTTGGAGGCAGAGCAAACCGTGTCTTGACTTCAGTCCTCCTCTTTGTCTTTCTCTCCATTTCCTTGTTCCAGGATCAACTCTGCAAAATGATTGGTGCTGGAGCTGGGAAGAATAAGAATAATCACTCTCTTGGTTTTCATTCCTGGCCTCTGCTGCTGGCAGATGTGGCTTTTTTTTTTTTTTTTTTTTTTTTCTTTGGTAGTTATTAATGAAAGCTCCTTGGCTTGTGTGTGGTGACAGATTCTGCTGTAGACAACTACTCCAATACTCCAAGTGATTTTGATAAACCATTTGTTAGCTATATCAGGGCAAGATGCCATGCAGGTACGGATAGCGAGGACATCGTCCAACAAAAATGCACAAAGCTCTCCCACCATACCTGGACTGCTAACAGAAGGAATTATGTTCACCATGGCCACCTGGGAAACCCTTTAAATCAGGCATCAGTTTGTATAAAATCCTGAAATAAGCAATTGTTTACATGGAACAGATTCTTTCTTGTAAAGGATGAATTGCTACTTGTAATTTTTGTTTGTTTGTTTGTTTGTTTGTTTCAACAAAACCCATATGATACTATTTAAACCACCGAAATATCAATTTGTCCTGTGAAGAAAGCTGAATCTGGGAGAAAGACTGATGACTGTGTAGTGAAAATTACATCACCCTCTCCAAGGGGTGTTAATATAATTTCCTGCCTTGAAATCCAAGAAAGAGGAAAGTTAAATAAGTTACAGAAAATGAGAGTAACTTCCATGGAAACACCAAAACAAAAACAAAACAGGAAAAACAAGCATGATGCTACATGAATGACCCCCTTCCCTATGACTCTGATACCTCTCCCTGTTCTTAATTTGGAAGTCAGTGATGTCCCAAGGTATGATCCACTGAGCCTAGGCTCTGTTCCCCAGCTCAAGAGTCCCATAGCTGGGATTCAGTGTCCTCTACCCTTGTCCCAGGCTCTGGTTCTGTGCAGCTGGAAAAGTCATCAGATGGACCTGAAGGGTATCAGTTTATAATGCTTCAAGACCCACACCATGGAGGGCTGCATCCCCTGAGTGGGTGTGCTATGGTGAAGTGTAAGACCCCAATAAATTATAATGCAGTTCACTGTAATTGAGACAGCTGTCTGGTTTTGAATCAAGAAAGAGGAAAGCAATCTTAGTAATCTTTAAGGCATATCTTTTGGGCAGATACCTGGGGTTTGGGGTGTTCTTACAGAGAACCTACTTGAAGGAGGCCAGGATGAGAGATGTTATGGTATTTAGCTAAGGACTTAACAGCTGATTGTTTTCAATTTAGAGGTAAGAAGAACTAAATGAGCCGGTATAAAATATATGTTTCCAGAAGCCTGAACAACAACAAACCAGTCAGCGTCCTCACTATCTTTGTCAGAAAACTGGTGGTTTTCTATGTGTTCAGTAGCTGCCTCATCTCCTCCAGAGCAAACTCTTCTCTGCTGGTGGAGCATCATCACTTCCTCAGATCTCATTTTTCTGCTCGGGTGTTTTGCCTCTAGTCAAAGGCAGATGTGAATTTAATTTGGGTTGTGCAATTTCATGTTATGCACACTATGTTTCTTCTTGCTATTTTCTACCGCTACACCACTATATCTCAAGTATTATAATACCATTAACATTTAGAAATGGTTTTAAAAAATAAATTTGTTTTCATCTCATGTTGGTGGGGATGCAATCATAGCAAATTGCTGCCATGGTGAGTTTGGTGGGTATGATTGGGAGCCTTTCATTGAAATCGTTTGAGATGGCACAAGTGAGTCTATATTTCCAGGTCTGCCTCTCAGATAGCACTAACAGAGAGCAGAATGCTTGGTGGTTTTTTTCGTGATAACAGGCTTTTACAACACAAATTGACTGCTGAAAAAAAAGCCTGGTGTAGTGACAACTTTTACATACATGAAACAGCACTGAGAAAAATATTCTGATATCCCCACACTCCTTGTAATGAGGTTCACAAAATGGCATTTTTGAGACAGCCAGCACACTGGTAATGAGTATTTAAAAACCACCAGTGATCCTTCTCCTCTGATCCAACTTATGACTATGCATGGCCCTAAAATATTCAGAAGATAAGCCTTTCTTGAAAATAGATGTCCATGCTCACCCTTCTAGAACCCTAGTAATCTTGTTGGACACCCATGCATAAGGTGCATGGAGCCCAGTGCCATCAAAAGTTTTGTCAGTGTAAATGGCTTTTTTTTTTTTTTTTTTTTTTTCCCTCAGCTTCCTCATCTTTCTAATGACTAGATCAAAACCATACGATAGAAACACCTTCTGATTGGTTTTGATTTTTTTTTTTTTTTAATATTTGTTTGTTTGCTTGCTTTGTTTTTGAAGCAACCTGGATTTGAAAGCAAAGCTTTAAATGAACATGAACCAGCTGTTCATTCCCCATTTTCAAAAGCCATTTTGATCTGTATTACTAGCCCCAGCAAGAAAAACTGTCCAAAGTACAACAACAGTGAGGAGTCCAGGCTGTGCATAGAGAAATAACAGAGATAAAGTTTCTTGCTTTTGTATTTCAAATTCCCTTGGGAAATAAATAAATAAATAAAAAGGCTTTGAACACCCTATACCCCTGAGGATATGTTGCTTTTGTTTGCTTTCTCTATTCATTAAAGCCCCAAATTAACTTTATTAGACAATAGTATTCTATACCCAGTAGATGGTGCTGTTAGTATCAGCTTTTCACTCCATCACACCTGCTGTGCTTTTAGATAGAAGTGGGTCAGAAAAAGCCAGAGCTAAATTGCAGCAGATCTGGGCTGTGTGCAAGTTCTTTGGAGTCAGGGACAAAGGGACCAGTTTGTGTGCAGATGACTTGCATGGATGCTTCAGGTTCCCTTCGCTGGTGCTGGGAGCATTCAATGCATCCAATAATAACCCACCTGTGATCATCACTTCTGCCTCTGAGCTATTTAGCTGGACAAACATGTAATTCCAACAGCAATTTCTGCACTCCTGTACAGACATCTGGCATTTCCCAAGTACAGAACCTGCTATTCAGCTGGCTCTTGGCTGGACTTCAGTGGGATTAATTCTGCACTTTCTATTACTTCCCTCTACCTCCCCACTCTATCCCTGAAAATTAATAATAAATAAATAAATAAACAAGAAAAATCCAATCTCAAATGACCCCCTCCTTTTTTCCTTTTTTTTTTTTTTTTTTTATTTTTATTTTTATTTTTTTTTCCCCCCCCTCAGGACTTTTTGCACAATGCTGACAATGAATATCTATATGAAGGAAAGCTGCTGGGTTATAGCAAATATCCACAATATGCAAAAGCAGATCAAATAAGAATATATTTGGCAACTGCGTGGAGGCAGAGTGGGTTTCATGACAGCTGATGAAAAAAGCACTATATTTAAGAACAAATGAACAACAAAAATTGCCAGAAATAAATCATCATCAGTTCTCAGCTTTTCTCACAGGAGAAGAGAAATACATTTTAAGCATTTTTTTTTTTTTTTTTATCCAACCACATACACCAGAAAAAAAAAAAAAAAAAAAAAAAAAAAAAAATTTAATTATATAAAATTTTTGTATAATGTGGCTTAAAAAATAAAAAAAAAAAAAAAAAAATCAAGCAAACTAAATTCCAGTAGTTTGTGAGATGTAGAGTTAATGAAGCCTGGTTTCTACGGATTTGTACTTCTCATCTGATCAGCCATTTAACTGTAGAGAGTTTCTTCTCATATATCCCAATCTCTTAATGTGCAGTGTGACTGCAAAATGTAGGCTGCCATATTTAATTACATGAGTTAGCACATGAAAGTTTTTAGAAACAAAGTTATGAGCATTTGAACTGTCTTCTCTAGTCAGATTGCAGTTTTTCTTAAACTTCTTAAACTTTTTGACATTTCTCAACCTCTCACAGGTCCTAGAAAGTCCCCTTCTAGGAAGCTTTGTAAATGTGGATGAGGTACATGTTAGGAAAGGTCGCATCTCTCTCTTAACAGCCTTACCCATGCAGAAGCAATGCTGCCTCATGCAACACAACCCAAATCAACATTTCTCCCTCACTCTTGACTTGGATTTTCTAGTGGCCAAGACGGTATGAACTCTGACCAAACCTTTTCTTTGCAGCAGAACAGTTAGATTTTTCATTCATTTATTTATTTATTTTTCACACAGCTGCCTACAAGATCTGTAGGAACACAGTCATTTATGAATTCTCTGTCAATCTATATGATGTCAGCCATTACTTACAAAGTCATTAAGGAGATGAGAGTGAAGTCACACATACCCCTTATATCGGGACCATAAAAGTCTTGGGGACCATAAAAGCTTTGACAGTACACCTAAAAACCTGTGTTTGAAGCACACAGATTTAAAGTGAAATGTTTGAGTAGGTTGAGGAAATTTTTGATACCTTAACTCTAATTTAATGTTTATAAGTGAAATCTTTACTTTCCTAATGCCACATCTTGCTTTCTGATGAGAGACAGAATTTAAGCACTTATGCATAATTCTCCCACCCCATTCAGTTTCTGTCAAGATCCTTTTGGTAAGCCCTTAGAGGACTGAGTTAAATTAAATTTAGCTCAATCCTCATCCACGGTTTGAAATCTCTTCCTTCAGCAGCTGCTGCTGCAGTGGACCTTCTTCCTGGACACCTTGGGACAACAATGTCCTCAGAACTGTGAGGATGGTTTACAAGATATTTTGATCTCCTCAGTAGCCTTGTGATAGCCAGGATGGAAATGTCAGCATTCCCAGCCTAGTTCCATGTACAGAAATCACTCCAGCTTCAGAGATAAGACTGGACATCTTTACAACTGTTTTTCAATTGCTGTCAGTAGCAATCATCTGGATAGTCAAATCTACCCTGTCTGGGGAATTTTCAGGCTTACACACACATACTTATCCGTATACAAGAATATATACAAGAATACATGTGAAAATATATATATATATTAAGTAATATAACTTCATTGAATTAATAGAGGCACATTTAGAGGCACTGGAAATAGGGAAATATTCACTATAATTGCTCCTCAATACAGATTCATTTTATGAATCTAAGGATATTGAAATAAACTACTTTTGTAAAGAGGCTATTCACTGGGAGCAAAAGAGCTAATTTTGTCATACAAGTAGCTGTCTCATCACTAGACTTTCTGTCTTTTGTGTATAGATTTATTCATATTTTTTTTTCTATGTATATGGCAAATACAGTGAAAACTAGTTATCTATGGCATTTACTGAATTACAGACATTCAGGAACTAGTTTAGACAATTGAAAAGAAACAGAAAAGTGAGATGATAGTATAAATCTGTCCAAAGAAAGAGGAAATGAACAGCATTAGGGTCACAGGGGCTGGAGCAATGCCATGTCCCATGTGCAGTGCACTCTAGGGAGATCAGACAATTACAACTCCATGACTGTGGAAACCCCCTCTTAGATTTGTGCTGCACCTTCTCCTGTTCCCAATTTGAGCACAGATTAAGACAACTCCCAGAAACTGAATCATGTCTTGGCCATCCCCACTTCAGGAGTACAACTTCCTCAGATGTTTGTAACATTTTTAGGTGCTTTTTTACAATGTGGTCATCAACTGGATTTGATCCTTTATTTATTTGATATGCCCTAACATTTCCAAATGGGTAAATGTAGATTACTGAATGAATCAGTCCAATGGCTACATCACTCTTCACTGGCCCTGGGCTGTTGTGTAGGTCACTAACTCCAGGCTTCTTCCAAGCCCAGACTACATTTCAGTCATGAACTGATGTAGGGTTTAATCTAGAAAATCATTTAACAGTTGAATCTTGAAGTGTGCTGAGCTCTCAGCTGGATTCAGCAGTTAAAATGTGTTTTAACAGAAGGCTGTGTAGTCCTTAATGCAACATTAAATGTGTGTTTTAGTTGTTCACTTGACTGAGGAAGATCCAGGCCCGAATTAATCTCTGTACTTTGGGTTCTCATTAGAGTTTGAAGTCCAGATTTTAGAATTGCATGCATATCTTATCAATCAGGTGAAAAATAATTACATAAGGAGCTTTCACTGATATCTCAGTTGATTTAAGGTTTTGAACTTGGGAGGAAGATGAAGGTTGGAATAGTCACCCTGATCAGCTCCAGGAATTTAACAAATTTGTCTTAGTCTCAGTGTTCTCTGAGTGTTTGTGAGTGTGTGTGTATATGTGGCTTTTCCTAAAAGCCACAGAGGAGGTGTCCAGTTCACTCTGCCAATTTAATAAGGAATCTCATGCCCTACATTTTTACAGATTGAATTTACACTACAAAACAGATTGAATTTTATTTCCTTGAGAAATTAGGCAGCTGCTGTAGACAGAGGAATGACACAACCCTTGTGCCTCCAAACTAATAAGTAAGATACAATCCTTCCAAATGAGCAGAAATATAGTGCCCTCAAAGCTCTACCTTCATTTTTTTTTTTTTTTTTTTTTTTTTTTTTTTATTCTCTAGAACATGAAAGGTAGATATTTTACTATTAGCTACTCTTATTTTCATAGTATCCATGCATGCAACTCTCACTGAGGAGGAATGGAGACCTAAGGCATCTAGAGAAACAATATGACCTAGAGAACTGGGGACTACTTGGTGCCAATGTTCGTTTACTGCTGAGACTGAGGAGTTGATAAAATTAAAGAAAATTGTGTATTCAGTCGTCACAGTGAGCCTACATTTTGCTGATGCATTCTGGAGAGATTTCGTACTGTTTGGAGATATTTAAACATTTACTCGGTATGAGGCACCACACAACTTATTACCGTACTGCCATACTGCATCAGTAATTATTTGTTCTGATTATGCTTGAGGGGAGATGGAGGGACTGCTATACTATACATTAACAGGCAATACTTACTCCCCTATTGGTGCTGAAAAATTGCATGAAGGGAAGCTGAAAAAGCAAATAACCACCTCTTGTGCTTGCTATTGAGAACATGGTTATAGTTAGAGACAGCTCAGCTGTTAGGCTCCTAAAAGAAAAACACTTTTGATTTTGCTTGGGAAAGGTTATCTGGTTCTGGCTTTGTCTTTGGACAAATCTAAAAAACAAACAAACAAAACCAAACAAACCAATCACAAACAAACAAACAAAAACACAAAACAAAAGTCAGCAAAAGTCAACAAAAACCAGGCCATGTTTCTGAATTGTATCCATTGCCAAGGTATCTACAAATAACATAACATTGGCGTGGATCCTATGGGTTATGTTTGAACATGTAAGTTGTGCATGTTTTTAGATTTTTGCTCAAAGATGCATCTTCTTGAGTTGGATGCTGTGATACTAAAAGGTTATCCTGCTCACGGAATCAGTAGATCTTTGTAATCCTATATGCTGGAATTTAGTCCTATCCTGAGAATCTCACTGCATCATATTTATGGAAGATTACTTACAAAGTGCTTAAGGGACAATGTAAAAAGGAAAGAGGCTAAAGATGTGACCCATCCCTTAGTGGTAGTCTTTGGATGACTAAATAGAGGAATACACCTGTGGTCACAAAGACCAAGCAATACATACGTATTCCTTTGCTTAGTCCTAATGCACAATGTGAAAGCTGTTTTATTCAGGGGACTTTTTCTTGCAAGCTCTTGGCAGAATGATGTTATTTTGGGTGGAGCATTCTTATAATTTTGATATGGATTTGTAGCCTCTCTTTTCATTGTCAGCACTATTTTCTTGTGTATAAAATGCTTGCCATGCAGCTACAACAAAATCAATTTGTAAATTTTGTTTTCTCTTAAGATAAATAAATCTTTAGGATTTACTGAAAAAGCCAAGGGCTTGGCATATTTCTGAACTCTTAGGCCCAAGAACAGAATTTTGCTTACTTACACCATCATACTCCTAAATAACCAAATCAGAATTCAGTTTGCTGTCACCGAAGCCATATCAGTCAGACAGTGCAATTATGGGCTATTATTATGTGCTCAGTTAGAATGATTATGTACAGGACAGATTCCAGGTTAACAGCCAAGGCTAGATTTTGTTTATTTGCTTGTAAAGCTTCTATCACATTTCAGACATGGTATCAGTATGAACCATGACCAGTCCTTACAGTAAAAGAGCCCTGTGCAAATTGAAAGTGATATTTTGCTACAGTATTTGGTTGTTCTAGAGTCCACCAAAATGTCTACAGAAAAAGAAAAAAATAAAAAGAAACAAGGAAAAAAAAATAATCCAGTGGTGAAATGGACTTTGAACACTTAGAGTACTTGCTTAAAAAGCTGTGGTATCCACAGGACTATTAATTCACAGGAGGATGCCAAAAGCACAAAATTATGATGTGTCAATTTATCTGCCTGGCAAACAGCTGTGTGCTCTGTTCTGAGTCCTTGCTACACACAGATTTCTGTGACTGAACCAACAGCAAACAAAGACCATCAGGAGCACAAGCATGTGAATCTATTAACAAGTGAAGGGAGGTGCTTGGAGCAACAACAAGAGAACATTTGTGTATGCAAACTGATGAATGCAATTTCCTGAAAAATGAAGAGGAAGGAAGAAAACAACGTGATCTGAAATGTTAGCAGATATATAGATTAAAGGGAAGAAATATGCAAGCGACCTCATACTAATTTTAGCAGATTTAATATGATATATAGGATCTATTTCTAGCTTCCCAGGAGAGTGTATTGAATTTCAAATGTGCTTTGGTGATGTCTCTGGCCAAACCAGACTCTGGAATATTAAACTGATGAGTTACTATTTGCATAACTGTACATATTCTAAATGCCTCTCAAAGCAAGCAAACAAACAAAAAAATATACCCCCTCAAAAAACAAACAAGCAAGCATAGGAAAACCAAAACCAAACAAACAAAAACCTCCACACCAGAACACCAAAATTCATCTGAATTTTCTATTCTCCAGTTCTCCCTTCTTTCATGGAAGCCCGACCACAGAAGCCTTTTAATTCATCTGATGCTATGATTAATTATCAATCCCCAGCTCTACCTCTGAATCATTTTCTCCTTTCTCAGAACTTGCTATGCATTTTCATCTGATCATTCTCAACCCATGCCTACCTACTTCTTCACATATTGTATGTTTCTGTGTCTGAACTCTCTTTCTGTGTAGTTGCTTTCTCTACTGAGGAAAGCTCTATATTTCTCATTTAGTATTTTTTCTCTCCCTGTATTTCCTGAGCAATGGTTGGACTTATATTAGTCTTAACTCTTTGACTTTGAATGGAATGCTGCTAGTACGCTCTATGAACCACAGTTCATCCATTCTTCCATTTTATTTAGATCCAGCTGGGAAGCAGTTATTAAGTTACTTTAAATGGCACATACTCTATAGGCAGAGTCAGAGAGCAGGTCCTGAGCTCTCCCCATGCTCTTTCAAACAAGGAAAAATACAGTGAGACAGAATTCTAATATGATTTTTTTGTGTGTGTGTGTGCTTGTGTAAGGTTTTAACATTGCCCATCCTTTCTTATTCTAATCTTATTAGCATTCCTCAGAAAAATCTATCAGAGGTGATGGAATATGGCTTCACTGCAAAGGTAAGTTTCAACTCATACAAAAAAGTCAAGCACCAGCCTGACAATAGCGAGAAATTCCAGCTAAACTATGAATTCTTTGGGGGGTCTGCTGACTGAAACCTGAACACTATTTTGCTGTGCACAGCTAGGATGGCAATCTATCTAATTCACAGTACAGAAAGACAGTAATCAGCTAAAACGTCTGAAATTTCTCCAAAAGCTTTATGTTATTCCCCTAGAGCCAAATTTTCTTAGCATATCCTCAGAAATCACCTATAATTTTGTATATATAAATTCAAAATTTAAATTCCTTTTCATGTCTGCCTTGCTGTAATTTTGCTGCAGTTTCAGACAACGTGTTTGAGGTGTGCACAGTGCTACAAGAGGCAAACAAAGTATGCTACACTTGTGCCACACAAGATGTCCTGAATAAACAGGCTGCCCTCCAGTTGCTTCAGAAAATGACAGGTCTCCTGCAGATACAACAAATAATCCTACAGGAAACATGGGACCTCTGGAATAGCAGCTTGAGGGCATCTCAGATGTCAGTAACACCTATGATTAGGCAACTAAATCAAAACCCAAAGCTCTGTTCCTGTAGGAAACATATAAAATTCAGATGTCTAAGAGTATGTGTTGTCAAATGGTAATTTATGACTATGGCAGGTATCTCAGATGTCTGCATGAGAGTAGCAAATATGTCATATTTGCTACAGCACTAGAGGAGCGCTGTTCCCTTCTGAAATAGCAAATGGAAGGTAGCTGGTAGTACAGCTATAGGTGGTAGTACAAAAGGTTCATAGGCGGTAGTACACAAGCATTGGTAAAGGTGTATTTTAAATATCTGTTAGGTATTTAGTTCCCTTGCAGACACTGACAGGCAGTAAACTAAATCAAGATTTCTTTCTCTTGATCAGATTTTTCCATAATTTCAATTGAAATCTACCACTTGGAGACCTCAATTAAAGGGAAAATCATATCCTTTGGGTCCCTCCCAGCTCACATTCTACCCCAATCCAGCCTACCCTCATAGATATATTCCAAGATTTAAATTAGGCTATTAACTGCATTAATTTAATTAATGCAGTCATCTTGAACTTCCAGGGGTCCATAGAGGCAAGCAACTCTTACAAACATAGATAACCTAACAATAAAAAGCATATCTCCCTCTCTGTCCACCTATATTAAATGCTTACATATGTACAGACATATATATCAGTGTCCTTCTTTGCAGATTAGTTTTTACCAGTTCTGGAGGCATTCTGGATTTTAACAACATTAAATGAATACTGTACTTTTCAGAAAAATAGCCCTTAGCTGGGATACCTAGATAGGGACTGCAATGACAGATGATGTTGGCACACACATGTAACACCCTTAGTCCTTCTGTATCAGCTTGCTGTTTACCAGGAACTCTAAACAAACTGTCACATTTTCTGGCAGATCATGCTCTTCACATATTCCTTCTAACTTGTCTCTCTGTGGTCCTCCTGCAATCATTACTCTACCCATCAATCACATTCACGGTCAAGATAAATGGCCTTCTCAGTGGCCTGGGAGTACTCTTATGTTTGTCGCTGAGATTGCAAGAAACTCCCTTTTTTTTTTTTTTCTTTTTTTCCTGTCAAAGCATAGTGTGAAACAAAGTTACATACAACAGCTGTGATGAAAATATTTGAATTACTTTATCCTTTCTTCCTAATCAAAATACAAAGCAGTTACTGCTGTCTCATTCGGGTGGGTTTGTGATTGAGAAGACATTGAGCAGAACTGGAGAAAGTACACCAAGGAAAAAAGCAAACCAAACCAAACAGCCAAGGAAGCAAGCAAGCAAGCAACCAACCAACAACAACAACAAAACAGCAATCTTCTTTCCTCTGAAATCCAGTATTAAAGATAAACCCCACATCTCCACGCCACCTCCTTTCTTGCTTTTCTGAGCTGGTCAGAAGAAAGAAGTTATCCAGGATGACACTGAATGCTAATGAGAAGAAAAAAGTTTCCAAAGAAAAAGGAATGCAAGGATTTTATCCAATCTTCAGCAGGATTCCTAGAGGCCGATAGGACTGCGTGAATGTGGGGACACGACTACTCTGTACAGAGCCAAAAAGCAAGACTCCATCTCCTTTTTTTTTTTTTTTTTTTTTTTTTTTTTTTTTTTTTGTCTAAAAACAAAGTTTTGGAGATGTTTGACAGCTATCAACTACTGCTGAGACCTCTGCCTTTATTATCTGTTGTCTGGTCTTTTTTTTTTTTTTTTTTTTTTTTTTTTTTTCCCCTTGACTGTTTTGTGAAGCTACCTTTTCCTCATACTAATGTGTAACCAGTAGAGTTATCTGAGGAAGAGGTATGCAGCCAGAAACACATACAGCACTCCAGCAGTGATGACAGGGGAAAAGAAGAGGCACATCAGAGAATTGAAGTTATATCAGCAGAAGGGTTTAACTCCTTCGGTTTGTCTTTTCTTTGGATTTAGAATCAGAGAATCATTCAGGATGGAAGGGACCTCAGGAGGTCTCCAGTCCAACCACTTAGTCAAGGCAGGACCAACTCTGAAATCAGACCAGGTTGCCATCTCCATCTATGTCCTGAAAACCTCCAAGGGTGGGAACCCCATCCTCTCTAGACAGCAAGTTTCAGCACTTGATTAACCTCATTGGAAAAGCTGTTTGCTTACATCATCTCTGAGCCTCCTCTGGCTTGATTTATGATGATTCTGTCTTGTTCTTACCACAGTAAAAAGGATCTATCTTTTCCATAACTCCCATATAGGTACGGGGAGCTGCTATTTGATGGCCCCAAAACCATTCCTTCTGCATGCTCCACAAGCCTAGATTTTTAATGCTTTCAGAGCCCCTGGTCTTTTGTAGCTGAGATGCAACACTGTCCATGTCACAAGGACTCTACTGCAATTACTACTATAGTAAGAAGAAACAAAAAATTATAACTTACATTACAACTAATCACGTCTAGGCAGATACAGAGCAACGTGCTCAGTCCTATGGAAGTGGTCAAGGTGCTTTCTGAGAAAAGACAGGTTCTTCTGATGTTTCTTGGAGAGTAAACCCATGAAGACCCAACCTATAGATAACTGAGGTGGAATTCAGTTGTAGAATCAGACAAATTTAGGTGGCTACAATATAGATAGCTACACCAGAAACATTTGTGAACATTTAGTGACTGAGAATACAAATCCTGCTGCCAATCCTGTAGACGCTATGCAGATTGATTACATGACAGTGAGAACGAGGTTGGGGCATTTATGAAGAGCCTGACTGCCAGGCAAGCAGAAATTCTTCAAAGAAAATGTGTTATAATACAAACATACTGAAAGGTCTGAGTTGATGATCAAGAAATGTTTATAGTTCTTGAAAAAAATGAAGAGCAGTGAGACTGAAAAGGAGCAGAGGTGCAATGTGCAGTGCATAGTGAGATCCCAGCACAAAGCTAGAGCAAAGGAAACTAATACAGCTCTTAGATGTATGTTCCAGAGGAAAGTAAGGAGGTGAATTTATGTCTTTGTGCTGGACTGGTCAGACTGAGAGTAAGACTGCAGTCCTGAAAGTAGTGCTAGCATTTCCTCCTCCTCTCCAGCCAAAAGCATGAAATGGAAATGCTTCCTACCTCCTGCACCAAGACAGAAGAGGTATCTATCCTCTAAGCTTGTATGAACATGCATAAATACCAAATTAGAACAAGGCAGTGTTTCAACCTGAGAAAACTCAGAACTGCTGGGTGGGACAGAATAAATAAAGAGTATGAAAATTATCTTCCTTTATCAAGTGTACCTGCAAAGTTGTTCCCTCGTGCTTTACAACCAACACTCTTCAGTGTCTTCCCATGATGTGGGAACCAACACCCGTCACAAAGGGAGTAATTGCCTTTATCAAATCCTTTGCTGCTGTAGGGTCTTTTCCTAGCACAGCCCTTTCTTCCCCTACTTTTGTCCTACAGACATCCACAAGACCTCCTCCATTCCTTCTCTGCCCAGCTCTTCTCCAGCTGCTCCTTGGCAAACAATATCCTCCCTTCCAGAGAGTTCTGCAGTAGGCAGAACAAAGACTCAAGCAGCTGTCTGTCCTCCTTCCGGGCACTCCCTTAATAATGAAATACACTGTGTGCTGTATTCAGCCTACCAAATTATTTGGAAGCAAAGTAAATAGCCCAAGTAAATAGACCATTTACATCCAGTGTCTACATAGTTCTGTCGAGTTCTGATTATTTTCTAGAAGAACAAGTTATTGGACTTCAAATGATTTGGGAGGTGAAATTGTCATTAGACAAGGGGTTCCTGCTGGTCTTGGATTCACTGAGCAAGTAAGTTCAAAATCGATCAAATCAAGACAGGGATAAGTCTTCTGCAGAGTGAATTTACAGGACTAACATTTTCTTTTTAAAGTCCTTTACAATTCTGTATATTTCACTCGTCCCTTTCTGCTGAAAGATGAACACTAATATTTTTGTTCCTGTTTGTCTGCCACCCATACTGCAAGAATCAATGTTCTAGTTACGGAAATTATTCAGCAGGTATTAATGCTTCTTCATAAACCTCCATATCTATTTTCTCTCTCTCTTTTTTTTTTTTCCAATTGCAAATTGAAATCCCGTATGAAAGTGCTACTGCTGCAATCACAGTTAAGTATACTGAGTTTATTAAAGGAGAGAGAGAGAGAGAATTACAATAATATGAATGCATGATATGCGGAATGTAAATTTGAGTAGAGTGTTGTGTGTCTGAGTGGGGAAATCAAAGCAGCATCATATTAAGGCAGCTTGCCTCTGTCATGTGAATGTACAGTGTAATGGAGAAGCAAGAGAAACATGTCAGAAGTAGTTCTTCCAACATGAATAAGCTTCTTTCAGAGCTCACTGAAGTCACTGTTGGTCTTTGCACTGCTTCCATGAGACACTTCCACAAGTCACCAGCATAACATGAGCAATAGAATATAAACAAAATAAAATGTTGCTTAAAACAAAAAGCATCAATTTCCATTTAGAGCAGGGGCCTGGAACACTTTTTCTGAGAGCAGACAGTGTCACACACTGAGAGAAGAAAAGAAAAGCGATTCCATCAGGTGAGCCCTTCCTTGCTATAGAGATGCCAAATTTGAATGCCAACACATGAGCTTTGTTTTCTATTTTTTTCAACTGAAGGGTGCTCCTTATTAAACAAGGGAGGAGTAGTAGTACTACTACAATTCTTTGTTTTCTGACTTTATTTCCTAGAGCAAAGAATATTTCTGGTATGCCTTCTTAGATAAAGGACCTGGTATTTAAATTACTCACACCTAAAAAAGGTATTTTAGCTCTCCATATTGAGGACTTCCTGAACTGTTTGTCACTTTATTCCCAAGAAGGCATTCTGTTTTGTAATCATCTTTTCAGGGAGACAAGGCACTTTTTTTTTTTTTTTTTTTTTTTTTTTTTGTAGAGATGTTAAGTTTGAGGATGTTCTTTACAGAATCTTTTAATAGAAATACTGTACTGTAGATAGCACAAGAGGTAAACTAATCCATGCAAAATATTAATTACATAATGCAAAATTTCTCAGTATTTTTACTGATATTTTGGTTAGAAAGGAGTTCAAGATAATTATTTTCTCCCTGTTGACACTTGAAATTCATTTTTTGGTTCTTGCCTCTACTCTGAAATGGCCACAACCATTATTTTCATATGTCTGTAGCACCTATCTTCTATATACCCTACCTTCCCAGCCTCAATTCATGGCCTGCCATCCATTTGTATAATTCAGATTTAAACTAGCTTGCTGAGATCAATGCTAGCACATAATTCAAGGTGTGCTTGTAACTGCCAGGACGCACATCAATATTTAATACATCTATCAGTTTTAAGTATTCTGTTAGGTGTGATAATATGGCTGACTACTTCCTTATTTTTAGGCTCGATATGGAGGATACAGAACTAAATGAAAAGAACACAAAACCATTAAAAAATGCAGACAACAAACAAACAAACAAGTGAACCCACATTGAGAAAACACAACAAAAATAGCCCAGGAAAAAATAAACTCAGAATTGACAATTTCAGTTTAGAGATCTAAAATTTAGGAGCAGCTGAAAACAATCTTAGATTTAATTTATTGAATAGTCTTACACATAGGCAACACCAACAAGTCTGCATATAAAAGCCAATAAAATTAGTGCTGGAATATTTTTGTATTTGGAAACAGTTAATGAAATGAAAGTGTTAAAATAGAAATAATATTTTATTTGCCAAATCCAAGAGTGACAAACATACTGACACTGTGAATGAGTCCTGATTAATGCTGAATCGATACGTTTCCAGCACAGGCTTCCCAACTTAGGAATCTTGGTCTGTATCTATAATTCTACGGTAATAAAAGTAATGCTCTTAGGTCCCAGTGTGGTGTTGACCTGATTAATATCACAAAGAACATGTATGTAAAATATTTGCTTTTCTAAATCAGCCTTGTGAAATAATCTATTATTTCTATCCAGTAGAAATAATAAGAAATAATAAGAAATTATATAATAAGAAATAATAAGAAATAATAAGAAATTTAATAGAAATCTCTGAGCATGTGAAATGTACAGATTTGCAGACATTTATAGATTTAGCTTTTTTTTTCTTTCTTTCTTTCTTTTTTTTCCTTTTTTTTTTTTTTTTTTCTTTTTCCCCGCAAAACAGAACTTCCATTAGGAATCTAAACACAGCTCCCAGCTGCTCATTAACCTGTTTAATTTTCTCAGTGAAAGTGAGACTGAGAAAAAAAAATAGCAATAGTCAAAGTGAAAATTCCTGGTCATTCATCTAAATGTTTCTAATTTTAAAGTCTAGGTTGACCATTTAAATGCTAGCAGACTGGAGTCAATTTGTTAGTATAAAAGGCACCTTTGGCTTTTGTGACTGAAAATGAATGATGGAACAATTACTCTCCTAGACTACAAAACACTTACTTATAAACAACACCCGAAGTATAGTACATTAGCACTAACAACAAAATAATTAATTGCTACCAGAATGAAGTATCAGGAGAGGTCTACACTGAGATACATTATTATCAAATATTTCAAACATTTTCTTAGTTATAGAATTATTGTATCACCTGCTAACAGTAATAGCAGCTCTAATTTATACCTGAAGCACTTATAACTCTACATTAGATAGCTATAAGTGGGCAGATGAAACTTCGTCCCTTCTCAAAAGACCTGCTTATCTGTAGAGTTTGAGATACTATTGCCGTTATCTGTTAGCTAGTTCCTTAAGACAAGTGGCAGACACCTGCACATTACAGATGAAGCCTCTGGGATCAGCTGTATGTTGCAAACCGTGGTGAAAGCTGTATCTGAACTTTTCTGAATATCAAAAGCAGGAAAGAAACTTGTGACGAAGAAAGATGCTCTTACCAGAAAAATGTGGGTGATATTGTTTCTGTATTTCACATTAGTGAAAATGACTTAACATATTTACAAGTTAGTGGAATGAGTTGTTTGTTGATGGAGAAATTCATTACAACTGTGCTCCAATGAAGTGGCAATTACATAGCAAGTTAGAGAGGGTAATCTTGATTTTTTTAAATTATTATTATTATTATTATTTATATGCCTGTGCAACAACTTTTTCCTTTCAAAAGTCCCTCTCCATGCCTTCTCTTCTTCTTGGTCCTCTCAGGTCATCACTCTTATAAGCATCCAGTTGCTAATGACATTTTGGGATTGCAACCTGCTCTCCTTTCCAACTGATTTGGCAATTAATGGCTACCACCCTCTTCAGCTATCTATGCTACTACCTACAACGTTCTTTACAAAGGCAAACAGAATAGTTCCATCCACCTTGATGGTGCAGTCTACTGAAAGGAAGCTGATATTGCTGACCAATACAATCTCCAGTGCAGGAGCAATGAAATACAGAAATTCTCTGTTTTACTTTGAACATTAACAACCTCTGACAATATTGTGTTCCAGAAGGCAGCGAAAAGCCAGTCTGGGAATACCCAGGTGCTTGGACACATGTCCTATCTCAGACATAAAGGTAGATATGTCCGTAGATGTTTGTGTGTCTAACGTGGAACTGATGGAGAAGGGTTTGAAGTATGGTGGTAAAAGGAGGAAGCCCAGAAGATGAGTTAATCAGACTGAAATGACAGACGAGGAGGAGATCACAACAAGCTAGTTGGCATGTCTATGCCCAGGATAAATCTCTGGAAACACCTGTTTCTGATTCTGTAAATACTAGTAATGTGTTTACAGTTTACCCATTATGTCATAAAGTTAATTCTGGGGTATTCTGAGGAAAATAAATTAAGGTCTTCATTGTCACTGTCTGCCTGTCTCACGAAGTGATTGGTTGTGGTCCGCATGGTATTTTGGGTGCAGTGGAGGAACATTTTGCACAGCACTCAACAGAATCTTGTTATTCTTTATTAATAAAAACAAAAAGTGACTTTGCTGAACTCTGCTGCATTTTTTATTTTTTTTTATTAATTACTATTATTTACTGTTTGGCACAATACATAATAGGGAGAAAAGCACTTTGCTTAAATGAGTTCAGAATTGTATTATCTTGTGTGGTAAGAAAGAAAGCAGCACAGTGAAAGTATGTAATTAACTTGTACCATGAATGATGTGGTGGAATAAAAAGGCCAGTGTAGAGCTAACGCAGTGGATTCAAAATAATGTGTTCTCATGCACTGGAGGTGTACATTATTCCCACCATTTATTGTGTTTCCCAAATCATGGTGTTATTTGGAAAATAATTTGAACCAAAACAAAAACAAAGCCTAAATCATATGCCTTTGTGCAGGATTGAAATCTCAGTAAAAAGGCAAGCAGTTTCCCTGTGTCGTCGTCATCCCATACGCTGCCCCCCCCCCCCCCCCCACTTCTTTGTGCAGAAATGCAAAGAACATTATATGTCAAGGAGCATGGCACAGCAAATAACCCATTTGCCACTTAACTGCTTGACAGTCCCAGGAGCAACTTTGGAGCCATCAACGGAACTGCGTTGGCTGCATCCCATTGGTTTGCTTTACTCTAGTCACTTTGTATTAGCAATGTCACTCACTGTATTATAGTAGGACAGACAAAGCATGATGCTTTCTGTCAAAGGAAGGAGCTGAAAGAAAATGTTGCCTGAAAAAAAGGGAATTGTTTTTCTCTTTTCTTTAAATATCTCAACCCAAAATATTGTTCCAGGTACAGTATTTTCTTTTCTTCCAAGGATTCCTGTGGCAATTGTCAACTCTGTCTGTGCAGGAATCACTTCACTCATCCATTTAATGCAACCACTTCTGGGATGGAGCGTGATAGACAAGAGACAGCAACAGCTTTGGCATGGGAGAGGGAACTCTGGGACAAGGGCATCAGGGCAGTGCTCTGCAAAGCACTTCCTACAGAACACTTCAAAACAGCATGGGAGAAATATATATATATTTTTCCCTTTCCAACCCCTGTTTGAAAAGACTAGCTTACTAGCTTACAAGAGTATCTTGGAATGAAAAGAGAACATCAGATACAGAGCCAAAATATTTCAAATCTTACGCTTACAACATCCAGGCCTCAAAATATTATCTTTCAGAATAAAAAGACCTCATGTTGAGGTAGGAGTACTTAGAGAATACATTTTTAAAGCCTATGCATTAAAATGTTGATGCTTAGAATAAAACTAAGTTTAGCTTTCTAAAAATATTCGTACCATCGGAGATACTCTGGGATATTCAAGACATCTGCATATGACTTACAAATATGACACAGGATCTAAGGGAGGTGTGAACCTTGTGAGGGGACAGCTAAGAGACAGATGAGACACTCCAAGATATCTGAAATAGCACTGAACATCTGTTCAAGTTATTGAATTGAGCGACTATATTTACCACCAGAGGTCCAGAAGGATAACAGACTTTCCTTAATTTCAGATAATGTATTTAGTTGTCTCCGTGTGGTTTTCTTTGTGTAACTTTAGATGTGACAAGTTTATTCTTTTCATTTTGTCACAGAAAGTGGAGATAGGAATTAAACACGGTATGTCATCTATCAGGCAATCCATCACAAAATGACATTTTAGTTCTCTTTCCATACGTTAATTTCCCATCCTAGATGTACATATGCCCTCTTAAACTCATTGTAGATGATCTCAGGCTGTTTTTTTGCACTTTTTTTTTTTTTTTTTTTTTTTTTTTTTGACTGTGACCCCTTTTTCACCATTCAAAAATAAAGTGGAACCAGCAAAATTAACTTCATAGACAAAGGAGTACTCTGAGGTCAATCAACAACTTCACTTCTCCATACCCCATATTTCCCATTCCCCTATTCTTCCTCTTACTAGGTGAAGTGCCAACTGAAGTGTCTGCTTTGCATATGAATAGTGACCATGTATAAAATTAGCAATTTCGTAATATTTATTAAAGACCGTGTGATTCAAAAACAGTCAGAAAATATTCTTCAGACACTAGCAGAAACCTCCAGAGTTTATGTGACCCAGAAGATCCAACCCCAAAAGAAAGAAAGAGTACAACCTGACTTTCTAATTACTGACATATTCCCTGGAGCTATCAACATACCAAGTATAAACAACAGTGAGAACTGGATCAATTCAAATTGAGAAGTGGCTAATGTATTACAGAATGTACAGAAAGGGAAAAAAGAGGAATAGTTCTTATTTTCTCCTTTTTTTCCTCTTATATAAAAAAAGAGAATAAGGCTGTAGATCATCTGCTATGAAAACACTTAAACCATTATGTTGTGTTGGAACAGAAATAATCCTGCCACTGGTTTCTTCTCCCCAGTTCTTACCCAACCTCTTTTCTTTTTTTTTTTTTTTCTCAGGCCAGAAGTTTTTGGCATAACACTGCTGTTACCGTGCTATTATAAATAAAATCAAAGAGTAAAAGGGAAAGAGTGTTTCTGTCCTGTCATATTAGATTTGTGCTGTGGAAGACACTACCTTGATAGATACAGGCAGTTCTGTGCTACACTTCAACAAACATTATGACTTTCACACTGAACCTTTATCAAAATATGCCCTCAGAAAATAAATAAATAAATACACAGAAGTTTTTTTTTTTTTTTTCTTTTTCTTAATTTTTTTATTTTTTATTTTTTGGATTTTGTTTTCATTTTTCATTTGCAACAGAAAGTAGAGGAGAAGAAAAAGAGAGAAAATTTGATAAGGCCAACGCTAGCCATCCTCATTTAACAGCATGTGCATATTTGCTGGGTACAGAAGCTAGGTGTCTGTTCTCCCAGTCTCTCCTTCTGAACTAATCAATGTCTGACAGCCTTTGTAGGTGAGAGCCAACAGGTATTCAACAGTGGGGTCTGCTGCCTTTAAAGAGGTCTTTCATTTGTGCTAGAAATTACAGAAGCAATCCCAGGTCCCTCCAGTTCAATAGCAAGGCCACAGATGGCTCATCAGAGACCTCCTAGTGAAGATTACTCACAGGAGCTGTGTCTGAAACTGTTATTTCAAACAGGTAACGTTGGAAGGACTATTTTTTTTTTTTTTCACTTTTTTGCTAGTTGTCTCTGCTTTTACTAGTATTTTTTCTCTTGCACCCTTCTTAAAATGCAGATTCTATTGAACAGCTTTTTTTTTTTTTTTTTTTTTTTTTTTTTTGAGACATGAGAACAATAATAACTAAATCCAACGATCAATTCTTGTTTGTTTTTTACACATTTGCGGTGAAAGATATAAATCCTGACAGACTTGTATGGTATCAGAGAAGTTATAGGACAAACTGAGGGCCAATCTTTGCCTAGCATTTATGCAAGTTGGGAAGTGGGAAAAGTTGCTTTGAGTGGAATTAAATTAAAATTCCAGTGGCTGCATTCTTTGAAGGTAGCTTCCACACAAGATGTTATTCTTCTAGCCTTTGCCTTATGGCTTAGTGGTATCTCTAGAACTCACTATCCATTACCACTCCATCTGTCACTATTGAATACTTTGGTGGCTTCCCAGTCAAGGACTAGAGAAAAAAATATGTGTCAGAATGTAAATGCCCCTTTCACCCCTCCATCCCCCAAAACATCTTCTCAAATAAGATTGGTATTAGGAAAGTGACAGATGGAGAGCATTTGAGGAGTCTTTCATTGCCTGTTATGCAATTGTTAGTTGTTGTACTCCTTTTTTTGAGTGAGATTTAATAGGAATAATGATTTGTTGCTCTCTGAGCCACACAACCTAATCATTTTCATTTAACACCATTTTGTCCTGTTCAGATCCCTGCAGATTGTTATTAATAATGTTATTTTGATTACATGTATTTTTTAAAAATGTTTATTATTATTATTATTATTTTATTTTAAGAGGCATGTAAGCCTATTGATAAAGCACTTGCTTTTTATCTTCTGTGTACCAATTAGAAGTCATCTGTGGTCAACCAGGCATATCAGCTTGTTATGGGTAAACACAACAGGCCAAACTCCCAAGCGAGGTGCTTGCTCACTTCACCTCCTCAACAGAGCAGGAAGAATTGAGGATGAAAAAGCTCATGAGTTGAGGAAGTGGCAGGGAGCTGACCTGCCAATTACCATCAAGGGCAAAACAGAGTGGACTCAGGGAAAAATAATTTGATTTATTGACAATTAAAATAGAACTGGTGCTAAGAAACAGACAGAACATCTTTCCCCCAGTACATCTTTCCTAGTTCCAACATCCCCCATTCATCATGACCCCTTTCCCCCAGAGGCTCAGGGGATGGGATGGGGGCTGCGCTCCAACCCCCAGCCCCTCTTGGCTGCCCCTTCCTCACCCGTAGCCCTGCTCCAGTGGGGGCCCTGCCCCAGACCGCAGCCATTCAGGAACACCCTGCTCCCGCGGGGGATCCCCACGGCCGCAGCTCCCTCAGGAAATGTCCCCCTGCCGAGGCGTGGGCCCTCCCTGGGCTGCAGGGTGGAGATCTGCTCCAGCGGGGGCTCTGCAGGGCTGCCGGGGAATCCCTGCTGCCTTTGGGCCTGGAACCCCTCCTGCCCTCCTCCTCCTGGGGCCTGGGCCCTCTGCTGCTTCTCCCTCGCCCTGGGCTTCCTCCTCGGCCTGTGCCCTCTCTGCCCTTTCGGAAATCTGTTTTCCCCCAGGCACCACCAGCTTGGTGCTGGGCTCAGCTGGGCCCTGTCCTGCCCGTAGAGGTTCTACAGCTCCCAGCCACCACCTGGGCAGGGACAGACTGTATAGTCTTGAAAACTGAAACTTCATGCTTTCAACAGGTCTAACAGCTGTGCACCCCTTCAACTGGCTGTCCTTTTCTCTCTTGTTAAATTAACAAGAGAGAAATTAACTTGTTAAAGTAATTTGCCTTTGCTTTCAAAACTCTCTGGTGTGTCTACACCTAACTGACACCCTTCATTTGGTAATTAAGGACTTTTGCTGTTTATACCATATAGCCTTCTTTATTTTCCACTTGAATTTCCAGAGAAGCAAGCTGATGCTTTCTTGCCATATTCCACCTAGGGCTGTGGATCAACTGATAACATAACCCTCAGTAAAATCAATCAAATTATTTATTTTGAGGTTACTTGAAGTGAAAGAGGCACTATGCTCAGACAGCCCATTTCGTAAGAGCCCATACGGAAGGCAGCACAAACCTTTAATGCATGGTAGAAAATACAGGAAAATGCTTCCAGATTTCTTTTGCTTGTTATAACCTTAACCAGTTCCTTGGGGAAAACACAAAGGACTGAACTCAGGATTTAAGGGTCAGGACTGAAAATATACACATAGCCATGTAGTCTCTTGCCATCCTTGGGATCACTTAGCAAATACTTAGCCCATACAGCCTAGGAGGAGGTTTGCAGCACCAGCCTTTCATAAAAGGATGAACTATGTTTAGACTAGATACTTGGGTTCTTTCTTTCCTTCTCATTAAAAATATCTATGTAAAGATCAGTGATCCAGAAAGTTCATTTTCCTCCCTTTTTCATTAATAAATACCTGGAATGAGACAGTCTCAAAACTTTGATCACACACACACACAAAATGTATCATCAGTCATGTCCTGTACATTAAACAGCCTTCAATCTGCACACATATTCATCCTGTATTTGTAGAAACAAATATGGAGTGTGAGCTTCAGATGAAAAAAGGTTTTGCCTTAGGGATCAGATCTGGGCTGTTTGCTAATGCTACTTACTTTATTACAAGCAAATGCTCAAATTGGGTCAGTGCACTGTACTGCTGGCACTGCGTTTTCTGTATTCCATCCTGTCAGATGTTTTCTTCTCCTCTCTGCAGATAGACAACAAAGTTTAACAGCTGAACAGAAGATGAGCAGGATGACAAAACATGTCCTCTACTCATTAGGACTGAGTCATTGCCCATGGTTCCCTTTAATCCTTATGCTGAATACTTGTCCAGACCAGCAGACTGGCATCATGTTAGGACAAAGCTTGAGTATCTAATAATGGAATCTGAGTTAGAAGATGAGCTGAATTTGGCTTCTGCAATCAATGAAGGACCGATTCCTACAGATATTCTTTCCTTTGACTTTCATTTGACTTTGACTTTAAAAGGAGCCTGGAGTGACTGGACTCTGCACTGATGTACTTAGTAAAGTAAAATTGTTAAAAACATTTAGGTTGAAAGGAACATCTGGAGGTTTCTAGCCCAACTCCTCCCTCAAAAGCATGGCCATCTCTAAAGTTAAGTCAAGGTGCAGAGAAATTTGCTCAGTCCAGTTCAGAAAAATTCCAAGGGTGGAGATATCAAAGCCTCTCAGGGCAAACCCTTCCCATTATTCATCACCATCCTATGGGCAAATATTTTCCTAATTTCCTAATTACCTTTTTGAATTTTTGACCACTGCCCCTAGTTCTTCCATTAAATACCTCTAAGAATTTGGATCTGTCTTATTTGAAAGACTATTTTATGTAATGGGGGGAGCTGTTTGATCTGCCTTTACCCTCCTCTTCTCTTGGATGAATAATCCCACTTAAATTTCTCTTCATACGCTATGTACTGTAGACCCTTGATTGTCTTGGTGGCCCTCCACTGGCTTCTCACTGGTGCCTTTACAAAAGTACCTATGATTAGTAGCTTGAAAGCAGTCCGAAGATATCAGCACTATTCATCAACTCCCATACATGCAGACAAGTTTCGTGGCACACAGTGGTACTAGGATTTGTCCCTGAACAGTTTCTTCCATTTCTAAGCCTAGTACTGATCAAATTCTTTGAAAATCTTTTTTTTTTTTTTTTTTTTTTTCTTTCCCCTAGATCACACTAGTCAGTGTTGCCAAGACATTCTAGTTTATCGTTTAGCAAAATGATTCCTTCAAATTTCCAAAATGATTAGTGCTAAAAACAAGCAAACAAAAAACAACCTCCCCCCCAAAAAATGGAGAATCTGTTTTAAGATCTCAAAATGAAATTGAGCTGGAGAACTCTAAACACTGACTTTTGCATAAATCCCTTATGTATATGTAATCTAATTTTTACCAGAGCCGTGTACAGCTGGACAGCTACTATTAAGAATGCCAAGGAAAAATCTCTGCATGTTAGAATCTGCTTTTCTAATTGCCTGTAAAGAAATGCATAGGAAGCCCTGTCACAACAGATGATGCAATATAGGTCAAGTATGACCTAGCTAACTAATTTCCATTCAGGGTCTAGTGTTGCAAATCATGGTTATCCAAACAAGCTCTACATATCCACACTGCTCCACTGCATTTAATAAACTTAAATGCATGATAATGAGTCAACACGTGAACACAGGTTGTGATACCCACACTTTATTTCAGTGGAATTCATTCCTTTCCTCAATAAGATAAAATCATGTTATTTTACAATAGAAATAACTTTCATGAATAAAAGTGCATTGTAAGAAAAGGAAGGCTGCTAGTATATTCAATTCTACATATTTTGATTTCTTGTATTATAGAAGGAGATTTTTTTCATGTATGTATATATATAAGTGCATATATATATCTATATAAAATATACATAGAAAAGTATATAGCAACTTGATAAAATATTTGGAAGTAATGTAATTATTAATATTATTATTATTATTTTAATGACTCATGTAATGCATTAATATATTATTTACACATAGGAATGTAGCTTTACATACGATTTTGAGCTACACACGTAGACATGCACAGACACAGATGTGCACACATATAAAGAAAGGCTCCACCAAAAAACTGAATAAATTGCATTCTCTCTCCCCCTCTTTTGGATTTCAATGTCAACAAATACAAAGTCAATTATTAGTATGCAGACAAATTTCCCTAAATTACACCTTTAGCCATTTTTATGACAAAGCTGACAGTGTTATTACTGAGTAGAAAAGAACACCCTGCTGAACAGCATTTTCCTGCTTTTAGGATGAAACAAAGACAAAAGCTAGAGTAAAAAAAAAAATAGAGCTTTTTGTACATCTCTTTTGGTGATGTGCCTTTTATGCAAATATCTCATAGTTTTCTACAGTAATGGTACCATTAAATGCCTTGAGATTATTTGTAAAAGAAAAGTGTTACCTTGAGATTAAGACATAAAGTACTAAGTGCATTTTTAGGAACAGAGAAGATTTCTCTGTAAAGAAGTTAATGTTCCAAAGAAAGCTTTGTTTATTCGAAAGGTTTTATGGCTGTGCTGTTTTCTTCACTTAGCACCTTAATTCTCACAAACCATACGGCTGTCCAGATGTTTAAAATGAAAAGCCCATTTGGGTATTATCAGAGATTACTGAGAAAAGATATACAGACATGATGTTTAGCTATGCAACATAAATTCTCAGGGCATATTGTACCCAATAAATGCTATATCCTTGATCTGATGAAACTGAACCCATAAATCATAAAAACTAGACAAAGGGCTCATAATACAATTTACCTCTAGCCAGATGCCATCTAAAAAGAATCTACTAGCCAGGGTGATATACCCTTTTTTTTTTATTTTTCCTCAACAAAGTATTATTGGGAAATGTGTTTACCAGGGATGAATATGTTCCTGCCGAACCCAGATGCACTTTTCAGATGTTCTCATTGCTTGTAATGCCTTGAGAATAGGGTTGCCTAACATCTAAAATACATACATTCTCCTTATTGCCTGAATCTTTCATCTCCTCTCCTCCAGCGTTGCCTAATATGCTCACCAAGCTATTATTGTTTTGCTTCAGATAGCTTGGCCCACTTGCCGAGTTTCATTTGCTGTCACACAGTCACAAATTACAGCATTTACTGCGGACTACCTCCATTCCAAAGTATCAGTTTGCGCTTGCTGAACTGGAGAACATGATGATGAATCAAGGAACATTTGTGCTAATCCATCGCAAGTTGATTCTCCAAAGAATGCAGCACAGTAGTAGTCTGTGGCATTTCCTTTCCATTTTAATTTGCTTATGCTGTTTTCTAGTAATTGTTTGCTATCCCAGCCTTTGTTTCAATCACAGCAGTTTGCTCTCACTTTTCTTTCTTGGCTTTTGACAGATTATTAAAAAAGAAAAAAAGGAAAACAAAAAGAGGGAAAAAAAGGAAAAGGGTGATAAAAGTGATTTCTGTTTGTTACTTGCTTTTTACCTTCATAAACAAATCTTTAAAGCTGGCCAGGTTTTCTGCAGGTGTAAATCACTCTAGCTCCACTGTGCATGCCATTTTATGCTAACTGAGGCTGTAATACAATACTTCTAAAATGCCAGTGATGTAGCTCTTGTCTAGACTTTAGCTTTCAACCGTAGACTCACACCTCCTAAAGGAATCAGTTGTACCACGTTGTCTATATTCACTGATAAAATTGCATCTTCTGCTTCAAATCATTTGAAAAATATTTGCTCCTAAGTGTATGAGATTACTACATTAGAGTGGGCAGTGAATGTACACTATGTGGGAATTGATTAGCATGTGTTCAGTGAACAGTTCAGTTGGCAAATCCCGATGGAATGGGTTAGCATTTATATTTTACTTTATATGCTTCATTAATGGTTTAGAGTCTGGATTACAGACCAGGTCCCTACAACTGTAGCTGCTGTGTCTGTGAAGAACAAGAGGAGAGTCTCCCTTTTGGAAGAGTTCATATTTAATGCTACCTTAGTAATCTTCACATTTTTTTCTCATAAGTAAATTGAAAGGTCGAATTGTTTTCTTTTATTCCCACCCCACCTTCCCCAAAAAATGAAGTTGATACAATATGGGCAAAGTGATTTTAGTTTGTCAAAACTACTACACTGTCAATTTTTGTGTTTTCAAAACAGGTAATGTAGCATAACTATTATTGCCGTGAATATTTTAGCTTAGATTTCCTTAGTGTTGTTTGTTCAAATTACTGGCACCATGTTGATGTATTTTTTTCCTCTGATAGGTATTGAAGGTTGATACCTAAGAAGCAGTGCACAGCCTGTTTCTTTCTTATCCTCCAAATAAATTCCACTGCCATTTTATAGAAAGTGCCCAAGTGCCCACTTTTTATTTTTTTATTTTATTTTTATTTTTTTTTTCCTCAGTAATTCTCAGAAAATCTAAGCTGACATGCTCATTAGAGAATATGAATGGAGTAAAATTAACATCTCACAAGGAAGACTTGCACGATGAAGGCTTGTGGATTTAGATCATGAAGTAGCAAGGTCACCAGTTCATCATGCCAGCATAAAGTTAGAAGAGTTTTCTGTACTGTCATATATAACTAAGGGCTTAATATTTGGCTTACAGTTCCTGTGGTGTGCCTTAGAAATATGAAGGATATGAGAAGGGACAGACATTCTGTTGGAAGGAAAAGGTTAGTTGGGCTTTCTGTGCAGGTATATGAATCACAGAATTTTCTAGGTTGGAAGAGACCTCAAGATCATCAAGTCCAACCTCTGACCTAACACTAGCAGTCCCCACTAAACCATATCCCTAAGCTCTACATCTAAACGTCTTTTAAAGACCTCCAGGGATGGTGACTCCAGCACTTCCCTGGGCAGCCCGTTCCAGTGTCTAACAACCCTAAAACTCCCCTGGCGCAACTTAAGCCCATTCCCCCTCGTAAATATGGTAACTTATTTTTCTGAAACATTTATACTGGCTTCTAAAGAAATATCATAGAATCATTAATGTCTCCAAGTCCCCCTGTAGGGACTTCCTGCCCTTCAGCAGATCGACATTTCCCCCCAGCTTGGTGTTGTCTGCAAACTTACTGAGGGTGCACTCAACTCCCTCAATCAATAAAGATATTAAAGAGGATGGGCCCCAACACCGATGCCTGGGGAACACCACTGGTGACTGGTCACCAGCTGGATTTCACTCTGTTCACCACCACTCTATGGGCCCGGTTGTCCAGCCAGTTTTTAACCCAGCAAAGCATGTACCTGTCCAAACCATGGGCTGCTAGCTTCTCCAGGAGATTATTGTGGGAGACATGTCAAAGACCTTGCTGAAGTCTAGGTAGACGGCATCAACAGGCTTTCCCTCACTCACGTGGTGGGTCATCTGGTCATAGAACGAGATTAGATTGGTCAGGCAGGACTTGCTTTTCACGAATCCATGCTGTCTGGGCCTGATGCCCTGTTTGTCTTGCACATGCTGTATGATTGCACTCAGGATTATTTGTTCCATAACCTTCCCTGACACTGAGGTCAGGCTGACAGGCCTGTAGTTCCCTGGATCCTCCTTGTGACCCTTCTTAGTGATGGGTGTCACATTAGCAAGTCTCCAGTCATCTGGGACCTCTCCTGTTGACCAAGACTGCTGATAGATGATGGAAAGCGGCCCAGCAAACACATCCACCAGCTCCCTCAGCACCCTTGGGTGGACTCCATCTGGCCCCATGATCTTGTGGCTGTCCAGATAGAACAGCAGGTCTCTAACTGTTTCCATCTGAATCATGTGGGTTTCCTCTGCTCCCCATCCCATACTTCCAGGTCAGGAGGCTGAGTACTCCGAGGATAAGTGGTCTGGCTAATAAAGACAGAGGTAAAGAAGTCATTAAGAACCTCAGCTTTTTCCTTATCCTCAGTAGTCATGTTCCCCACCGCATCCAGTAAAGGATGGAGAACGCTCCTCAGCCCTTCTCTTACTGTTAATATATTTGTAAAAACATTTCTTGTAGTCTTTCACCACAGTGGCAAGATTGAGTTCATGCTGGATTTTTAGCCTTTCTAATTTGCTTCCCTGCATATACTAGCAACTTCCTTGTACTCTCCCTGAGTTGCCTGTCCCTTCATCCACTGAACATTTTTTTTTTTTTTTTTTTCACGGAGACTCAGCAAACGTTCCCTGTTCAGCCAAACTGTTCTTCTTCCCTGATGTCTCATCTTATGGCACACAGGGACAGCCTTCTCCTTGAAGACTTCCTTCCTTGGTAGGCTCACTGACCAGCTGAGTCAGGAAATATATCAAGGAATATATTAGGGAATATCAGGGAATATCTTGCCAAGTGGAGGTGATCAAGGATTGCAATTAGTGTTCTTAATTAATAGCAACCATAAGAATGTCTAGTCTTGCCATTTTTTTGTTTGTTGTTGTTTTATTATTATTATTATTAATAATAATTTTTGTTAAACTATAAAATCACCCCCTGTACCTAAAAAGTAGAATTACTTCTTACAGTCACTTTGGTGACAGGCAGTTAGGTTCTGAGGAGTATAGGAGGTCTTCAAACTCATGGGTGGTCTGTGGAAGGGGAATAGGGACTGGTTATCCTCTGTCTCTTCTCAGTACTAAACCTGTTCACCAAACATAACAATTTCTAGTTTCAAAGCAAACAAGATGAAGTGATTTTTCACACAATGTAGTCAACCTTTGCCTCAGGAGGTTTTACCCTAGATCTGAAGGCATCTAAATGCAACAGGACCTTTATTTACTCCTTTTACCCAAAATTTCCCTAGCTGCCTTAAGTTCCTCTTCAGAGCCAAGAAATATGTCTGTCCTGGCAGAGCCATATTACTTGCCACTCAGCTCATTTTGTTTCATCAGAATCCTTCCTGGAAGAGAGTGATGTTTTAAGTATTTCCACAGAGAGCCTCACACAAGGCAGAACTTTGGGGCATCATCAATTTTTAGTTTCTGCCCTGACTTCTTATCTTTTTTTTTTTTTTTTTTTTTTTTTTTTTTTTTTTTCTAATGATGAAGTTGTTGCATTGTCCCACGAGGTGGGAGACTGTGTACCGATACCCACTTCTACCTGTATACATTCAGTCCTACATCTCTCATTTTTCTGAGTAAGCTACTTCAACTGTCTAGATGCTGAACAGAAAGAGGGAATGAGGGAATTTGTGCATATTGTTATTCTTTACTCCCTCCTGAGGAAAGTAATCTACTAGATAGCTAAATAATTTGAGATTCATGAAACCAGGCAGAGCACAAGTGGGAGCATAAGTCTGTAGCCTAGTGATTAGGACCCCCTGAAGACCTAATTTCCTCCTCCAACAATACTATTACATATGAAAACTGTTACAGGATAAAACACAGAATATTCACTGCATTTTCACTCATATCCAAAGTGTCCAATTGTGATCTTTCATAGCAATGGTATTCTGAACAGACAGTGGCCATGTATACAGATGATTTACAGGAATGGGCTATAACATAATAGTTTGTAGCAATAGTCTCTGGTGGTTGTCTAAACTACTTTTGCTCACATAACTTTTTTGTTTATTTAGTACTGCAGGAACTGGTTCTGGACTTCTCAAATCACAAAGGTATTGCTGATCTCACCAAATACATGAGTGTCCAAGCAGATTCCCCAATCTACTGAGGGTGCTGGGTTACCACAACTTCCCAATTAAAAAATAGCAGCAGCTACAAAACCTCAAAAATGCAAGTTAAATGCCACTTTTACATCCTGTAGAAGACTTCATTAAAAAATAGGTTCTTGAAATTAAAATTTACTGTGAAATTTGATATTTCCTCTTCCAAGCAGCTGACAGATATAACACAGCAGTTTCTGCACATTGCTTTGAGATCTCCCAGGAACTTCTGGGTTCTCTCAGGGGTCTCCTGGGAACTCTTAGAAGTCCAGAGTGCTAGCTACAGCTGGGAAAGTATAAATACAGGAAGCTCTGACTTCCAGCAGGCTCTAGAAGATTTCTGATGAACTATACCAGCTATTCCTCATCAGAGGATGCAATGAGATTTTTTTTTTTTTTTTCTTCTTCTTCTCTCCCCAGCTGATTCTTCTTTAGGGAGGGCCAAACACTCTTTTGGCAAGTGCTACAGAGAAGCCCATGTAGCTTCTGGCTTTAGAGAACAGCTCCCAGAGTTAGCAGTTGATGCAGAGGGGACAGAGACAGGGGCTACAAAGTCTCACTCTTTGTGAGCTCGGCAATGATGGTGGTCTATAATTGGGCATGGTCCCTGGCACCCACTGGAACAACTATCCCAGTATATCAGAGAACTTAACTGAAATCCTGTGAGGGAGGTCAAATACTGACACAAGTTGCTCAGGGAGGTTGTGAAGTTTCAGTCTTTGGAGATATTCAAAACCTCATGGGATGCAGACCTGAGCAACCTGTGGTAGATGACCCTGCCTTTGGCTGTGGGTTGAACTACATGATTCCAGAAGCACCTCTCAACTTCAACTATTCTTATTGAATAAGTGTTGGAAATATTTCCAATTAACTGTGATTATTAAGCAAGGTGATTTCCATTGCCTCTCTTGATGGAGCTTGCTACTGGTTCTAAGTTCTCTTCTTTTTGCATTAAAAATTAAAGTTTTATAAATCTCCCTGGAATTACATTTTCTATTCCAGTCATACCTGTGGCCTTTCTTAGGACCTTTGAACTAATACTGCAAAAGTATATTAAGTATGTATAGTTAAACAATGGTGCCTTTCATTGGCCTCATGCTTATGTAGGTCCCTAAATTTTGCGTGAATGATTAACTGTTCAAAGCTCCTCCTTCATAGAAGAGTTATTTATGGTATTAATTCTATACATAACTGTCTGCTGATCTCATGTTTCATTGTTAAACTTCCAGTTTGTTTCACAGTTTTAGCTAACTAAAATACTGAGATATCTATTCCTTGGCTAAATGCAGTACTCACATCTTTCCAGTTTCTTTCTCCTCTAAAGCTCTGTATTTAATATAGACTTCACACCTCCTCCAGAAATGTTAGTAGTAGGTACAGCCCAGTACTAGACAGGAGGTTAGACGAAATGACCTCCACATATACTTTCAAATCTATATTTCTTTGACTCTGTAACACCTGTCCCTCCGCTTCTATAATTTTTGTCCTGAAGTCTAATGTCATTTTTTGTCCTTCTAGAATTTAAGTTGGTAGTTCTTATGATGCCCTCTGTGGACGTTTATTTCTTGTTTTCAGGATCTGAAAACAAGAATGTTCCTAATCTTCTTTCTTTCTTTCTTTCTTTCTTTCTTTCTTTCTTTCTTTCTTTC
>NC_048894.1:153035424-153044969 GCF_011077185.1 Oxyura jamaicensis | reverse complement strand
TTTCTTTCTTTCTTTCTTTCTTTCTTTCTTTCTTTCTTTCTTTCTTTTTTATTTTATTTTTATTTTTATTTTCTTTCTTTCTTTCTTTTCCCAGTCTTTCCTAAAATATCATGGTATCAGGTATGTGACACTCTCACTTCTGTCCTCTGGCTTTGGTCCATATCTCTCTTGGATATGTTGTTCTACAAGAGACCTCCCAGTGCAGAATAAATTGGAAGGATAATAGTATATGATTTTGAAGGTTATACTACTGTTTTTATACTTAGGATGGAGGAAGGGGTTGGAAGAGGATGACAGTGTTGACAGTGTTCATTTGTGACCCACTATAACGTCTAAATCCTTTTCTGTATAATGGCTGCTGAAGCAGCTTGTCTCCATACTGTTTTTTTTTTTACAGCTGATTATGCCTGTGAAGTGTTATACTTTGCACGAGTCCCTAATGAATTTCATTATTTCATATTTTTTCCAACCATCTCTCTTATGCGTCAGCATCATTTTGAATTCCAATCTTGTTCTTGAGCTTCTTGTAGCTTGTTGCAGCACCTGCAGATTTAATAAGTGCACTTTCCATTCCATCGTCTGGGTCATTAACAAAACTATTGAGTAGTTCCAAAATAAAGGCAGACCTCCATCTGATGATGCCCAGCACTCCCCCTGTTTTCACTGTGAATGACTGATATCTAATTCCTGAGTACAGCTTTCTAATTTTCTTTGCACCTACTGGTAGTTTACTCCAATCCAGATTTCTTGGGTTTATTCAGGAAAATAACCTCTAAGACTGTGTCAAAAGCTTTTCCAAAGTCAAAATGTGATCGTTATAGCTTCTGCTTAGTACACAAACTATTCTACAGGAGGGGGAAAAAATGGTTTGACACATTTTCTGTTACTCCTTGTTATTTCCTATGTGCTTGCAAAGAATTCATTAGATTTTGTAGCTCTTTATAGTGGAAAAAAAAAAAAAAAAAAAATTCTTATCATTTCATATATTCCTTAGCCAAAGCAATATTAGCTTTTTAAAAAAGACAGGTAAGTAAAATCCATCTTAAAATTATGTTACAATAAACATATCTGTGCTAATGAAGCTTTGGTGTTTTATGCTGAGAGAGTGCTATTCAACGTAAATAACTAGACTTATTCACAGAGATGCAAATCATCTTTATTATCTATGCAATGAATAGTACCTTAAAGTAATCTGCTTTGCAAATATGCAAATACCCTTAAGTCTGTAAGTCCATTGGTTGGAAGAAAAAAAATGGGTAATGGTACCTTAGACATATATATGAAAGAAGAAAAAGCTTTATTGTTATTTCAGTTGCTAGTTATTCTGATCATGGTGATGAAATCATATGAAGGAAATAGTTATTCTTGTTTTATGAAGATAGTTTTCATGTCTAGGTTTGGATGCTGAGGTTTTAATACCGAGAACAATAAGAAAGAGAAAAGTAAGCTCTGGATCACTCTTTCACTTAGGACTCAAACTAGAAGTTTAAGTCAAACCCTGTAATTAATCTCCGTTGTTCCTTCCTCTTTTCTTCCATTGCCTACCGGTCTTACTCTGTCTTCATCTGATTGTCCATCAAATTCATTTTTTTTTTTTTTTTCATACCTCTCAGGTTACAAGGCTTGGGTTTTGGCCTTAATTTATACTAAAAATAATTACAGTCTAAATCCTTGTCTGCAAATCTATTTGCTTTAATGTTGCCACCACAAGTAGGATGAGGCTTAATAGTCTGTTCAATTTATTATTATTATTATTATTATTATTATTATATTTTTAATAAGGGTCTTATTTCTGCATGGAAATCAGAAGCTGGCAGTGCTTACTGCACTGCAGTTATAGGTTAAACTGGAGGCAAGGAGTGATCAAGTTTATAAACATTTCCAAGCCTTACTTCCCACTGTTCTTTGCTGCTGTACATAAGATGCTCAACAGTGAAGCTCTTTAGGGTATCCTCATGGGATGCTCATTAGTGTTTTCTAATTGCTCCATACAGAGGGAAATAACTGTACATGGCAGGACTCCACCATCGCTTTAGCCTGTTTAACTCATGAAGCCTGAAGTTGTGTCAAACCACAGAGAATGAACTAATGAGAGAAAGATTAGTATAACAACCCTCTAACGTGTTATCAGGAAGGCCCATGCTATTGCACTAGGCTGCTTTCTCCCATACTAATTTCACTATGTCTCTGCTAAACATCTATTTTTTCTGGTCTTGATCTCCTTACTCTCTCATGCTAGGTTCAGCTACAGTCCAGTTTGCTCAGTATGGCCATGTATGTTATGCAACCTATTCCGCATCAGGGATTTGTCTCTGAACCAGCTAGATGTATGCTTTGGGAATGGAAAATAATAACCTCCTATTTAATATTCAATGCAGCAAACAGAAATAAATGTTGGAGAAGTTGTAGGATCTCAAAAGGAAAAAAAAAAAAAAAAAAAAGAAAAAAGAAAAAAAAAGAGTGAAGTTTCTACCTCATACCTATAGAATGCTGAAGTAAAACTGGAAAAAAAAAATAGAAGAAAAGAAGAAAACAAATAAATAGAATTATTATTTTTTAATTTCATTATAACATTTTTAATTGAACTAAAATAAATAAGGTTATTTAAGAGGACATGAGTCTTACATATTGATTAATTTTCCAATCATCATGAATAATGATTATAATAATTATGATGAAAACCATAGTTGGGAATAAATCCCTATATTCAAATTTGAGTCCCAAGAGAGGCAAACTACCTTAACTTAACTATAAGACGAACAAACAGCAACAAGCACAAAAGGCCTAAACATCTAAAAAAGGTTGATATTTGAAACCAGAATATGCACACAGATTTTACATTAAAAAAATGCTGGTTCCTCAGTTGCTGCAGCAGTGTACTTTTCTGCAATTTTTGCTCTTCATGTAGTTATTACTAAGGCTCAAGATATGTGAAGTAAAAAGTTTCTTCAGACCTTTGATTTGGATTTTCTGTTGCTTTTAGAAGCATAAATCATATGTTCTTCCTTTAATCCCTCTCTACTGAAAGCAAGTTGCCTGCTAGTCGTAGAGAAGGTTCCTTTGCAAAAGATTATGACATATTTGTTGGTATGTTGGGTCCATCTATACATAGAATAGAAAGCAGCGGGACCCATAATCACTTTCTGCTGGAGCAGGCTACTGGGATGGAGCATGGCAGAACTGGAGTGGATGCCATGAGATATGACAACCTGATCAATGCACCCATCTGGTGTTTTAAGCAATGCGATGGCACAAGGCTTTTGCCTAGAAGTGTGTGTCACGAGACTTCTCTTTCCTGCTGCAGAAACTGACAGTAGCAGACGGAGCATCTGATGTTCATGAACTGAAGGAACGTGGATGGAACCTGATGGGAATCAAAGCTGTTGTCAAGGTGTAACAATTATCAGACATAGATACAGATGTTTTAAAGTAGTTATTCTGTTCATAATAATGTTGTTATGCATGTTAGCACTGTTTATTTGATTCCTCTCCTTTGTATGTTTTTTAAAAGCTGTTACTCAGAAGAAGATGCTACTGGGGATCTTCTGAACCAAGCTAACAACTTTGTAACTGGCTTCCAATAAATGCACAGAAGTAGGATTGGTCCCTTTCCCCATGAAATCCTTATCTGATTGCTTGGCAGTATTGAAACCCACTCAGCTGAATAAGAAAAAAGACGATTCCTGATCCTATCCTGTTAAAAACAAGGAAGATCAATAAAAAGGCATGCAAAAAAATGAAATGCTAATTAGTTCTTCCTATATATTTAACATATTTCTGTAATTCTGTAGCAGACGCTGATGTGGGACAATGAAATCTAACAGCAGCTAACATAGCTGAACAGCAGAAAATGGTGCAATTTGCCAGAATGAACATTCTGCATATTTCTAAGTAGCTAAATCTGTTGGCTTTTTTTTTTTTTTTTTTTTTTTTTTTTTTAATGGGATTTGAGTTTTTCATTATGAAAAAGAAGAAGAGGGGGAATAAAATGAAGAAGAGAAAGACAAAGAAAAATGAAATGAAGGAAATAAAATGAAAGGTGTTGTCCTGTCCACCAAAAAATAATGAAAATAAAAATTCTAAACTGTGAAAGCCTTTATTTATTTATTTTCCCCATTTTCAACTTTAATCCCTACACCTGGTCTCTATTAATTTACTGTTCTGGGATGGCAAGCAAAGTTGGAATGGCTTGGCAGATGCCTTGGAAGGTGGCCTCTTCAGTTGCTGTAGATAGATCTGAACATAACCATAGATCAGCGATTTTATTTTGTTTTCAGTCCCCTTATTTTACTTCAGTTTAAAAATAAGAAGGCAAGATCCAAAATAATTAATGCAGTTATTGTTCTTATTGAAAATATGTATCAGATTTCAAAGAAAAGTAAATAAAATGTTCATTCGTTTAATCAAATTGGGCAATGCTGGCCTTAAAGTTGTATTTGTTGTTTATGAATAGTTAAAATTTTCAGTAAAATTTGTAAATAAATTATCTTCCACCTTCCAGTCCTAGAGCCAAATTCATTTCTCAGACTAAGATTACCAGGCACTGTTAAACTAAACTTTGTTAAAAATGAATCCATTCTCTGCTAGCATCTTTCAGGAAAATAGTATGGATAGGCAATGGATAGATTTTAAAACATGCCTGCTATTTCATAAACATATGGATGTCTACAAATCATTATGGAGTTTTCGGATGAAGGATGTGTCAGATTTCAAGTTGATCAGCATTTCTAACTTATTTTCAGAAGAAATTAATATTGCATCCACTGACATCCATTTTTGTAAAAGGGAGATATCAATATTTTTGGCCTCTTGAAGGCATCTAGAGCAGTTGTGGAAATAGCTTTTTGACCTACGAAAAATGTTTGGTTAAAAATTAATAAAAAATCCTACATACACTGAGGCAAAAAAATATTTTGCAGTCTAAAATCTGAAAAAAACAGAAGCTTTGGAATGAGGTATTTTATTGCATATTTTTCATTTTGCAGAGTTTAATTTCAAGTTTAACTTTTCTACTAAAAAACTTATTTGAAATTAAAAAAAAAAAAGACTGAAAAGCAGAACTTTTAATTAAAAAAAAATCAGCCATTTAAAAGTTGTTCTTAATGTAAAAAATAGATGGAATTCATTTTAAATGACCATTTCATATGAACTGTTTTACTTATCACACTGGCAATTTATAATTTAAAATGTCTTATGAAAGATAAATGAGTATTTCTACTGATGGCCATGATTCAACTACATGTTGTATTTAAATACTTAAGCTTCTGAACAGTTTGGTTCAGACCATTTTCAAATGTTCAAAAACATTTTCTTATTCATTTTTAAAATTAAAAGTAACAATAATACTTATAAAATGGTTAGGTCTCTCCTAGTAGGACCAGATAAATACCTGGCTAAAAGATGACCTTGAGGGTCCTATTAGAAAATCCAGTCCTAAATCCAATGAAAAATCAATGACATGTTGTGGTTCTGCCCATGGAAGAAAGAGAGGGTCTTTGTGGTAATTTGCAGATTATTAGGGTGCCTCCTGTATCAGTTTATAGTGGATGAGACTCTACTGTAGCTAGAGCTAAATACCTCTTTCTAATAGTCACAGTTTTTTCAATGAGGTCTCACCACTTATGTGCAGAAGGTTTCATCCTGAATACAGCATTATCACTAGACAAGGCAGTAAACACAGAGCTTTGCAGTTACCAACTTCTCTTGTATCAGGACTTAAGCATTCAGCTGTTGAAAGGTTTTCCTCTTTATCCAGCAAAAGATACTTACTGAGCAGCCGTCATCGTATTCCAGATTGATACCCCCAGTTCTGGAGCTACAAATCAAAAGACAAAAGGAAGACCAGATCCTTTAGGACAGGTAGGGAAGCTAGTAAAATAGGAGAGAGTAGGAGTATATCCTTTTCCATTGACAATATTGATAATGCCTACATTATGGAGTTCACTAATTACGGAACAGATATAAATTGTTTTGTAAAAATCTATTGATGTAGCATAAAAAACAGTGAATGAGCCTTCAGCTTAATTTATCAGACATTACATTGGCAACCCCTGGCATGTTAAAGTTAATGTGACTTTAATAGGTTATAATCATACTAATAAAGGTTATAACCATTCACTTTAGTAGCCAAAGTCATTTAATAAAACTATAACTTTTGTTCCTGTGATTGCATCAGACTAAAAGTACAATTCATCTTTAGCAGGGGCTGAGCACTGTTTTAATAGAATTTAACAGCAAGAAACTCTGGAACATCCTTTCTTAAACAACAGAAATAGAGATGGTAGGGCTAAAAAACCCTGCTGCTCAATTTAGATGTGCATAGAAAACTTTCTCTCCAGGGAAAGGGAGAAGTTTGAATGTATCCAGGACGCATCTCTTAGTTTTGGTCGTACTGTAACTCTTGGAGGTCAGTTCAAAGACTATCCGTGTCTGCAACAGCCAAGCCAATTATTGATGAAAATATCAGTTTGCCTTGTTCTGTATGCTTTCTTGTTGGCTGAATAGCCTGGTGGAAAATGTTTCTACTGAAGGATAATTTTTATCCCCAACCAGCTCTAATCAATATATTCACCTTAATCTGAAAAGATCATGTAGGTGAATCCTGTTAAATAGAAATCCTTTTGTGTGGCTACTTATTTGACACTGTAAGAAGAGAGAACAACCTTCCCTAGAAAGGACTGGAGGATGATATCTCTAAATAACCTTAAAACTTATTTTGAGGGGTGGTTAGAAAATAAGTCAATAACATTATACTTTCCTTTTAGTGATGCCATACTCCCCTTGACCACAGCAGAAATGTTTATCCTTCAGCAAAGTTAGAAAATCAAAGGTGGATCAGTCCCACATCACTGCAAAAAGAAAGTGACAGCAATCCCTGGTTTTCAGAAAGGGCTATATTGCATGAGAAAACGTCAGGGGACTGAAGGCCTTTGAAAGGCAAAAGGGTTCCACTCATTTGAACTTTAGTTTATCTGATAGAAATAGCTGTCAGATATATTCATCTTCTCTTTCTTCCTTTCAGTGACTCTGAGACAGGCCTTATTGAGATAAGCCTAAGAAAGAGGAAGAAAGGGCAAATAGTCAGCATAAAGCAGTGGTATTGTGTTTTACGCGACAGAAAAGAAGAGCTGAAGAGCTCAGCTGGAAGTCTGTGGCTAATGTTTTAAATATTGTTCTATTGAGGTTAAGTGCTGGCCAAAGCAATTTCACGTTAATGACAATTCTGCTTCCAAGACATTTCCTAAATGGAAAGCAATGCTTCTAATGCATTTAGCCATTCTCTAGAGCAAGCTGTGCCTCTGGAGGACCATGGGGGACAGAGGGGACTGGGTCAGTTATTATAGGTGTTTTGAGATTTTCTGTCATTTCCTGCACACTTATTTCTGGGCAATATTTTAATCTAGCAAATACACACTTACTCCTTTATGAACTGTTAAGCCACTACTCACATGATAAAAAAAGAACACTTAACCAAAGTCCCTGCTAGTTCTTAACTTAAATATTGGCCAGTAGAAAAGTAGTAATAATTAGCTAATCCCAGACCATGTTTAAAAACATGTTGATAGCTAGTAATATCTGTGCAAGGATTTTACTTTTTCTCTCCACTTCCTCTAGTGAAGGATTCTAGTGGAAACAATGACATCTTGAACTTTGACAAAGTCATGCAGTCACTCAGTATTTATTTGAAGAGTTGATAACCCAGGGATGGATAACCCAAGTGCAAAGTCCTGCATCTGAGCCAGGATAATCCCAAGCAAATACAGAGGCTGGGTGGAGAGCAGCCCTGAGGAGAAGGACCTGGGGGTGTTGGTGGATGAGAAGCTCAACATGATCTGGCAATGTATGCTTGCAGCCCAAAAAGCCAACTGTATCCTGGGCTGCATCAAAACAAGTGTGGCCAGCAGGTCAAGGGAGGTGATTTTCCCCCTCTGCTCTGCTCTTGTGAGACCCTACATTACTGCAACATTCAGCTCTGGGGCAACCAACATAAAGAAGGACATGGATGTATTAGAACAAGTGCAGAGGAGGGCCACAAAGATAAAAGACTGGAGCACCTTTCCTGTGAAGACAGGCTGAGGGAGTTGGGGTTGTTCAGCCTGGAGAAGAGAAGGCTCCAGGGACACCTTCCAGTGGCCTTCCAGTGCCTAAAGGGGGCTACAGAAAATCTGGGGAGGGACTCTTTGTCAGGGAGTGCAGTGATAGGACAAGGGGTATTGGCTTTAAACTAAAATAGGGTAGGTTTAGATTAGATATAAGGAATAAATTATTTACCCTGAGGGTGCTGAGGCACTGGCACAAGTTTACCAGCGAATCTATGGATGCCCCATCTCTGGCAGTGCCCAAGGCCAGGCTGGATGGGGCTTTGGGCAACCTGGTCTGGTGAGAGGTGTCCCTGCCCATGGCAGGGAGGTTGGAATTAGATGATCTTTAAGGTCCCTCCCAGTCCAAACCATTCTATGATTCTATGATAACAGACTCTAGCAAACAGCAGTTTCTTCACAACTGTATGCTGTTGATGTTTCAGGTATTTGCAAAGTAGTAATGAAAATAGTGTTACTACATGTAATCTTTAATTGAATGCATGAATCATCATTTCTGAATACAACTTAAGGCATAAAGACTAAGAACTTTCTGATTAAGTGTATGTGTCTGCAGTGTAGCTGTCTACACTTAAGATGTTCATAGACATTTTTTCCCCTAGTAGTCCATGGAAGCCTAGTCAATATTGTCAATAAAGTTTATGATGTGATTCAACCTATATTCATTTAAGTGCCTACAGATCAGAAGAAGCTGCATTCCTCTATTATCTGTCCATTAGATACATTAAGAACTCTGAATGCTGTCTTGGAATAGATTTGAAGTTGTGAACTTGTGGGAGATGAATCTCCCATAAAACACTACTCTGATTTACGGAATCAGATTTTCAGGCTCTTTGCCAAATATACATGCAACCATAACCACAAATAAATCAGTTCAGGACTGTGGCCTGGGTAGATTGCATGTTTGGAAAGTACATTGACTTAGGCAGATCACCAGCTTAACACATAGGTGTTAATGGTGCTAAAGACAGACATATTGCATCATGCAAAATGACCTATGTTTCCAGACCCAGTTGTCAAAGAAAGATGACCACCCCATAAGAAATCTCTACCAAAATCAACAGTGATGCTAAGAATATGACCCTTGTAGGCACAGGTGATATTTTCTGAAAATGTAGTGTCAATGATAACTGCCCAGTTGCTGTCAGCATTCTTGCCTCAGCCCTTAAGCCTCCATTCCACAGGGAATCAACAGGGGAGATTTATTTTTCCTGATGTTTATTTTCAGTCCTGTCAAACTGATGCAAGGTTCTGGGGACAAAGACTATTCCTTCCTATTTGTTCATTCATTACCTTGTATAAGGAGGATACTGGGCTGCTACAATGGGTTTCTGGTCTTAGTTGTGGCATAAAGGTGATGTTTAACACTACTGCTTATTTAGGAAGGAAGGAAGGAAGGAAGGAAGGAAGGAAGGAAGGAAGGAAGGAAGGAAGGAAGGAAGGAAG
>NC_048894.1:152988677-153035414 GCF_011077185.1 Oxyura jamaicensis | reverse complement strand
AAGGAAGGAAGGAAGGAAGGAAGGAAGGAAGGAAGGAAGGAAGGAAGAAAAAGAAAAAGAAAAAAAAAAGGAAGAAAAAGAAAGAAAAGAAAGAAAAAGAAAGAAAGAAAGAAAGAGAAAGAAAGAAAAAGAATTTTTAAAATATCTATTTCTCTTCACCTAATTGAAGAAAGTAAGATGGGAAACAGTCTTAAGTCACTCTGATAAGCTTTGCTTGGTGCACGAATGTGTTTGCAGTGAAATTTATACATTTAATGTAGGAAGACTATGATGCTTTACACCTGAGCTTGTCTCTGAAATCTAATGATGGCTTAAGAAACAGAGCTTTTGAAAAGCTGGGGAATAATAAAAAGCACTGTACAAGACCTGACTTTTTTCTTCTGCACTTTCATTTCCAAGGAAACAGATGCAAGATTGGTTGGCAATGTGGCATCAGTCTGCATGCCTTGTTTTAAAGGAGTGTATTGTTCATAAAATGTTATGAACAGTTTCTCCACAGATGTGTGAAACTAAATTTCAAGTGACATCAGTTTAATGAAAGATTCAGAAGACTTCTGTTTGTGTTGCCTCATTATATGTGCGATTGCATGCAAAACTGCTAGCAAGACACACAACCTGTGCGAATGGCCCACTGATGTTCCTTGCTGATTAAATCATGCAAATCGTAATAAAACTATGACAAATCCTAAAGGCAATTACCTAATGTTCTCCCAACACCTGAGACTTTTTGATGCTCCCTTCATTTTTGTTTTGTTTTCTATATGCTTCCAGATTATTGTGATAAATTTTAAAATTGATGGGAATCTAAATGCATGGTAAATGAAGCCATTAAAACAACAATTTTCAAACAAATAAATAAATCTTAGTCTCCTTGTGGTTAAATATACTCCTCTCTTCAATGTTCTTGAAATTAACCAGTGAATTTCAAAGTCATTGGGTCAAACAGAATTGACAAGCAGAGAGATGACAAATTCACATAATAAACTTTGTATTTTCAGGAAACTGGTAGAAGAATACTAAAAAATGCAAACAAACAAACACAAAGCAAATAAGGAAACAAACAAACAAAAAGAACTAATAAACAAAAAAAGGAAAAACCTACTCTTAAGGTAAAATAAAACATATGATTCAACATCTTTTAAATATGCATTTCAAAAGTCTGAGGACAGCAGTTCTAGGAATACAAGGAATATATCTGAGCCAACTGGAATGTCATTAGCAAATAATATCTTACACAGTAAGTTTTCACTAGGGACTTTAGAGTTCAGCCTGAAACCATATGCACTTGTCTATACTGTTGTGACTTTACTACGAGTACTAAAAAGAAAAGCAATTATTCAGGTGCCTATTACACAGATACAATGCAAAGGTTAATTCATGTCTTCATATTCACAGGGAATAAGGTAATTCAAAATATATGCATACTTATTAATTAGGTCTTTCACATACTTAACAATTAAAATAACTTGTAGCATAAAGCTCTCTGAAGTCTCAGCTCTGTGCATCTACTTTGTTCCTCTGGAAACCTATAAAATACCTCTGTCTTTTCTACTTAAAAATACATTTTGCCCCAGTGGAAAGTGACACTTGAAACCTTGTATGGATAACCAGGTTGTAAGACATGATTTCACCACAAGATGGATGTGTTTCTTGGCAGTAGTTATGTCAGAGGAAAAACACTGGAACTCACTGACACTAAAGGTGGTTGCACCCTTTCATATGGTAAAGCACAGGGTACTGATAGACATTTTTCTTACTGTGAACGTGCCTGCTCTCAGGTTGTGGGGCTGACCATGAGCAGACTTCTGAGAGCGAACAAGGTAGCCAATATGTCTGACTGACCTTGAGCATGGTTTTAAATACACTGTACAGAAAGTTTTAGGGGACTAGATAGTGGGCACGAGCTATGTTTCCCTAGAAATGAAGGCCAGATGATCATCCATTGAGTTATGCTGACCTTCACAGATTTCATACTGCATTTTTCCTCATTAGGCATGCTATTGTCTGCCCCATTATGCCTTGCCCATGCTTCAGAAGTCTGTACCTGGAGGGACTAAACCAATCCGCAAATTCAGGACATCTTCAGTTAATCCAACCTAACCTTCCTAACACAGAGAATCTCTTTAGGGATTTAGCTTCTGTGAACACATAACTTAATAGCTGGATCATTTTCTCTTAGTTGTGAATCATCTATAACCTGTCTGTTAAGCAGATACCTTAAATTGGTATATGCAAATAATTACATGATTCTTAAATTTCCACTTGCTTGAGATTGTTTCCAGCAAACCAATCCATTTGCATTAATTAGCTAATCTTTCTTTTCATTACAATCTTTTGATTTTTTTCCTCCTTTTCTTAAAAACAAAACAAAACAAAACATAAGAAAAGAACTTCCCTCCCTCCACATTGCTCAGGAGCAAAGCAAGCTACTGTGGCAGTCCAGGCTTTCTTTGATCAAGGCTTGTGGCATCAGACTAACTCCTTAGTAAAATTCATTTAGTTCAACTAAACTGCTGGGCTGACCTGGTGGTCTTTTGGAGGTTTTCTTTATCCCAGAGATGGAATAAATTAGTAATTGTCCATTTCAAATGTCTGTTGCAATAGCTTGAGCCAGAGATAAACTACTGAAAAGTTAGAAATGAAAGAAAATATAAGGCAGAACTGTACTGCACTCTTGTTTGAAAAACAAACAAACAAAGAAACAAACAAAACCACAACCAATAAGTTTTTTTTTTTTTTTTTTTTTTTTTTTTTTTTTTTCTCATAATGCATCATATTCAGTTTCTGTTATTGCTCCAAAGATGCGGGAGTCTGGGATGGGAAACAAGGATTCACAGCTAACATTTCTTCCAACAAATTGAGTCTAAATCAAGGGTGAAAACCCATAAGAAGACCCATATTCCTTTTAATCATCTTTTCCACAACCATTTTAATTTCAGTAAGTTCTGTAAATTGGCAAGCCTGTAGTAAGGCATACATGTCCCTTCCATTTCAATGTGCTTTTCATAACAATGTGATTCTCTAAATCCGCTCACCCTTTCCTCAGGTGTGAATTCAACCTAGTGGAAACCACTATGAAGCCAGCTGTCTTGGTGTTCACGTTTTCACAGCTAGGTCCTTTTATGAATGTACAAGTCCTCAGATTGCCTCTGTGATGTATCTGTGGTATTCATACCTAAACCTGATAGTAGAAACCACCCATCAAGCTTTTCTGTGGCTTTGTTGGGGCCTCTGGAGTCCAAGGGACAGATCACAAAGTGAATAGCCCTTGCTCCGTAAATGTTATGTGTAATAGTTGATGAAAAATAGAGCTGCTGTTAAATAAAAGCCCTCACGAAACAACACTCCTGATGTCTGTGCTGTGCATGCCTGTGTGCAGCCATGGCTCATTACTCATCATATAAAATTGTCTGAAGCTGTATAAAGTAATGTCACCATCCACTCTGGAGCTGACTGTTACTTCTTATCATAACCCTAGTTCTGTAGGCAGCACATGTTTCGTCTCACACTTGCACAGAATTTGTGTGATTCAGGAAGGACCTTTCAGAGTTATGACACATTTTTCCCATTCTCTGGGAGCTGTGGTTTGGTTTCCAGGAATCTCTGCAGGAATATTGTCTGACTGATGGAGTCTCTACAGCAGCCTAAAGGCAGCTTTACAAGAGCCATTTGGACTCTTTCTGCTGACATTAGTAACTATGATGGTGTTACAAGTAGTAAATAGGAGCCTTTCAAAATTCATATTCTTTACCTTGACACAAATTTACATTATTTCAATGCCTTTGATAGACACTGTTTGTCCTACCAACAAGTTTGTATGCCTTCCCAAAGCTATTCTACTTGAGTCTCCGTCACAACAGAGGGGGTGTCATCTCTACTAAAGGAAGAGAAGTTCTTTGTTCATGCTAATGTTTTAGCCTCATTGTACTGTGCTTATAACTGGTAATAGCACTACCAAATAATATGAAACTTCTTGTGTCTCTTTGTATGGGGCTGGCACCCCCAGACTTACATCATCATACACCAATACTAGCTCTTTCCAAATAAATTGTTTAACTGTCTGATAAAACAATTTTAATGCTGTGTTGTTTTGAATTATAGTTAACAATTGCAAAACTAAGAATTTCTCATCTGTTTTACACTCCATTGTCATCTATCTAAAGATAAACTAATATCTTCAATTTGTTTCAAAAATAAACAATTAAGACCCTGGGCCCCCAGATGAATATATATTATTACACACTGAGGTATTTCTTCTTCATAGAACAGCATTTATTCTGCCATAAACTGACAGTAAACAGTGTATTTAAAATGGGCTGCATTTATTTGTTGCTTGTGATGGAATGAAGGCATTTATTTATCTAAGGATTTGGTCTATAAAAGCTTAATCTCCTTTTAGGATGTCATTACATAATTTCCTCTGTTAGCCATTTTGCCTGTAAAATACTTCAGATTGTTCCTTTTTCCAACCTCTTTTGGTATTTAGAGCCATTCAGTTTAATTTCTAGCTTTTTAAAAATGTGTAACCAAAAAGCTCTAACAACTGATTCATATCTACACATATGAAAAAAAAAAAAAGAGATAAATGATAGCTTAGATTAATTTAGTACTTAATAAATAATGTCATTTTAGAGGTTCCTGAATTTAAACTCACTGAATAAATAATAATGATAATAAAGTTATTTGGAATTGCTGAAAATGATTTGGTTAGATTTTTTTTTGATTATATTAACGTTCCTGAAGTAGACATTTGGAAAAAAAAAAAAAAAAAATCTAGATTCCCGAAATGGAGGATGCAGAAATATCTTCATTTATACCTAGTGGTTAGTGTTCTTAGCCAAGATACAAGATAGATAGGCAGAAAGTCAGTAAGAGAAAGAATGACTCTGTATCCTGGCCAACAGTACACCCAAAGGGCATATTTATGTTGCAGAACTTGATCTATTGAATATTTAATAGAATTGAATACAAAATAAATTCAGAAGGAGATATTGAAAATACCACATAAGATTATAGCACACCGTGGGGAATTGGTTAATGTGGGTTCAAAGCCTTTCAGAAATAAGCACCATTCAAATGTGTATCTCTAAATTCCAGATTTATTTTTAAAAATGCCTATTCTGGCAGTTCTATGAATTGTCTTTCAGTTTTTGTTTGACATGAAATATTTTGGAAATATCAGAAGAGCTTCAGAGAAGTATTTTCAAAGTATTTCTATTCTTGGGCTGAGAACATGTTACTAACCTTTTTCTCTTATGAGAAGTGATATATAGGAGATAATATTGTGATTTGGAGCAATAATACTTTGGTGCATATTGAAAAGGATGGGAAGGACCTCAGCTGTTGACAACAGCTGACTTGGGAAAATTTCCTCCAATTTTAATCCTGTATAAAAAAAGGAGATTTTTGTCTCCCAGTAAAGAAGAGTATCTCTTCTCATTAATATTTTGTTCCTGGCATTCTGTTACAGTTTAATTGTATTATAAACAATCTGCTTTCTGATGAAAGAAAATATATTAAATGGTAAGGTTGTCAGAACCTTTATTTATTTTGAAAAATAGAAAAGCAAACTATTAACTTAAGGAAAGTAAAAACAATACACAAAGTTACGTATGAAAGGTAGTGAAGAAGATCAGATCTATTCTATTCTGTTTAGTGGCAAACTGGCCCTGATGGCAGGGGTAGAAATAGGAAGGAACTTTTTTGTACATGCTTTAGATTTTGCTTGTAAAATATCAGCCTTCTGCACTGTAAGTTGGAAATCCATTTCCCAAAAGATACGCAATTCCTTATTAGAGAAAGAGTTATCATTTCTGAAGGTAAATGGATGTGGGAGTTCTCAGCTTTATGACTGACAAATATATTTCTTCTTCCATTTCTGGAGTACTGAAACTCTTGAAATCATGGATTGTATTTATCAGTTTTTCAAATCTGCTAGCTTTGAATCAAAGTGTAAATGAAATTAGATACAAATAAAATAAAATAAAATAAAATAAAATATGACCAAAGTCAGACAGATTCAAAATGTGATCTGACTCTTTGTAAGATGAAACATTTCTAAAACCATTTCTACTGTGAAATGTCAGCTGATGACTGAGACCCTGAGACTACTCAGCAGTAGAAGCAATGCAAATGCCTTTGAACTTATTGGCCACTAGTTAATATTGTTAGATATCTGAATAATTTTCTGATTTATTTTTTTATTTTTATATTTTTAATAGCTGGGCACTTCAGAATTTACAAAATCATTACAGAGTAAACAATTTACTGTTATATCCAACACTTTAAAAATATTTCAGATAGAAAAACAGCAGAGATATCTGGTATAACCATAATAAAGGATGAAATAGATGAGTGTCTGTTTCAAATATTATCGAAGAAAACCTTAGAAGAAATGACATACATTCAAGGAAGTTTGGCAGATTTCTTGTATTTCAGAAGAGTATCAGTCACTGGTTGATATTGCATTGCTATTCTTATTTCCACATGGGACTCTTGAAGAAACCAGCCAGAATGAATGATGACCTCAATAGTTTTTTGAAGTCAGTAATTTTTATGGATATTTTTAAAGTTAAGTCACTAATGAATTGGTTTCCAAAGCTGGGATCAGAGACTTGAACTGATCTTCTTTTACAGAAGCCAACAAAATTATGTAATGAAGATATAATCAGGGGATTGGCCTTCTTTCGTCCCTTCAAGTGGTAGCCTGGGTATTATAAAGTTTCTTTAAAGTATGAAGTAAAAATGTAAAAATATATGAATAAGTATTATTATTTTTAAGTATTGAAGGCTGTTCTCTTTTCTAGGTATATCAGACCTAGTGGAATAATGGCTCAAGTCCAAGTTACATCAGGAAAATACTTCTGTATTCAACCTATTTAGGAAATAATCATATTAATATAATAATAATAATAATAAACCAGCTATTTCACATTCAGTATAATCCTTCCCTGGAGATCTGCAGTGAGCTTGCAATTATAATTGTAAATTTCTAAATGGAAAGTTTTACATGCTAAGATATACATTACATTTAGGAAGAGAGATCCTGAAGTCAAGCTTTAATTGTTTTATACCTAAAAAGGCCTGGGATGAAATACCAAACAGCAACCAACACAACAAAATGCCCTGTATTAGGAGAGCTTAAAACCAGAGAAAGCAGCAAACAGACCTACAGAAATGTAACCCACTCCTAAAAATGTACTTTGTTTTAAAATGTAAATGAAATGTGCTTCGTTTCACTGTTCAATGCTGCTGTGTAAATTTGCATATTATCTCCTTCTCCCTTTTCAGTATCCTAGACCAACAGCTGTGACTTGTCAAAACTTGCCAGCACAAGGGAAAAAGAAAATGAAGGGGCATATTGGAAACTGTGTCAGCTTATCTTTTGCTTTCAGTAGAATGTAATTGCTGAAGATGCCATTAAGAGGTGTCTGAAAAAAATGTGTTAAGGCTGCTTACTTTTTTTCTTCTCTTTTTATTTTTTTCTCTTTTTTTTTTTTTTTTTTCATTCTCTGTTTTTAATATTAGTGGTGTGATACCTAGGAAGGTCAGAGGGGAGAGAACAGAACATCTTGTGCACTCTTCTCTCAAGGTGCCTCCCTGTGATGAAGGGCTGCTGAAGCTGATATCTTTGCAATGGCTTGACAGAGGCCTTTATCACAGGTATTTTGTGGTGGTCTTTGTATTCCTTCTTGTGCTCTGAATCCCTTCATCAGTCCCTCTCCTTTCTGATGCTCACTTTTGCTCTTGAGATGTCACGTCATACAACAAAGAGCTCAAGGTTTCTTTCTTACCACACAGTGAGGTGATGGAATTTTGTAAGTGCAAGAAAACCACTATAACGTGAACCTCTAATCATCGTCCTTTGTACCAGTGAGAAGGATTAGGCCTGTGTCATTGCTACTGAGAGTAGACTATAAAAAGAGGACATGTCTTGGTGGAGAAATGACTGACCCGAGAAGATGGGTTGAATTCTGAGTCTCAGCTTGATCATAAAGCTGCAGCATTTTGTCATTGGTCTGGCTGTTAGGAAAAAAAAGGTGGCCATAAAGCAATGCAACAGCAGGTGCCTCTTGGTGCTTTTCCATGTTCTGTGAGATTCATACTAAGATTCAGGAATTTCAGTATTCCTGAATACTGAATATGTATTATATAAACAGTATGAGCTGTGCAAGACCTCAGTTTCTCATAAAGCTCTTGTGGCCCAGAGGTGAGTCCTTACTTGTAATCATATCTGGTAATATTGGAATTTTTGGTGCATTACCATCATGCAGTGTTGGGGTGAGAGTATTAGAGTAGACCCTCTAAGAGCTCAGATTACTTACTGAGGAGACTATACAGAGATCAAAGTATGGGCTATTATCACTCTGGCCATGTGTTTCAAATGGAAAAGGTCCATAACAGCTGTCAGGATTCAGATACAAGTGGGAATGCTCTGGTGGGAGGTCTGGAAAATCAGACTTCCTAGATAAAAATTCTACAGTATAAGAAGAAGTTTAACTCATTGTGATAGAAAGAGTGATGAAATCTCTTTTACCCTGCAGATGACAGCTCTGTGTTGAAGTTAGGGTGACAGCAGTTAGAAATGAGGTCTCTGGGCTGCCATGTGGTGATCTATGGAACATAGGGTTATCAAATTGCAGACCAGAAATGGGATGAGCTGCACTAAATAATCTGTGCTTTTCTGCCTAGTGGATCAGGATTCTATGTGTTTCCTGGCTGGCCTCATTAAGTTTCCATAATTATCATTTTATTGATAAAATGCCTGCCCTTGGTTAGACTCAGGGGATGCTGTACAATTATAATAATAGATTACGTGAATGTAAGATAATATACTAACAGAACAAAACTTGTTTTACAGAAAAAAAAAGAGGGGGGAGGGAGGTGTTAGTAGTTGGGATTCTTCTCTAATACTAAAAGAGAAGAGGGACTACCTTCCTGGCAGTGAAAAATTCATCCGTTTAGAAGGGATATTTTTAATATACTAGCCTTTCTCTCATTGGAACTGCTGAGGATCAGTTGTCAACCAAGTACTAATGTATACCTTCCAACTCTCTCAATTTATTTATTTATTTATTTATTTTATGACAAATCCACACACAGTTTTCTTGACTTAGATTTCTAAAATTAGGAAGAAAAAAAAAAAAAAAGGGAAAAAAAAATATCCCTCTCTAGGGCACCCCACTATGATGTTAAAAAACAAACAAACAAACAAACAAACAACAGTTTTCAGTTTAATCACAATATGGAAATTTAAAGTTATATTGTCACCCAAACAGCACTGTAGGAATATAGGATAGGGCCTATATCCACAGAGCAATTTTGGCATACAACTATTTTTCTGGCAAAAACAACCAGAATGAAGAGGTTTGATGAAATCTCCTTCACCAAGGAGACCAAGCATTGTGATATTCAGTGACGCGAAGTGTGAGACGGAAGTGCCAAGGCCTACAGGAATTCATAGTGACGCATTAAGTGTGTATTCTCCCCATGCAGAGGGAAGAATCAGGCTCTTGTTTTGTTGTTCACACTAGCCCAAGAAGGTATAAATTCAACAGCAGGAGAGATTCCAGTGGCATCTGTCCTCGGTGTGAGCTACCCTAGGAAAATCACATTCATATATACTTTTCAGTGCAGACCTTTTTCCCATATTTAGGAGTCTGCTGGTAATATGGTTGCCATTCTCCAAATTACTTCTGTAGAATTCATCCAGTTATTACCTAATTAAATATCACATAATTATTTTCTCTTTCAGATCAATGGCCTAACCAACATGCTGTAAGTTCAGGATTCATTTTATCTGCTTTCTTTTTTAGCCCCCAAGTCTTGTGGTTTTGCACAACATGTAACAACTTGGTAAGAGCTTTTCCAAGACAGGAGGAAAGCAATTCATCCCAAGTCACTAGCTAACAGGAAGAGGCATCTGTGGGCTCAGGAAAGACCTACAGATGAGATTTTATAGATCTTTACCATATTATGCAAAGAAGTGATATCTCTGCTTTCCTCCTGAGCAGGTTGAGCAAGTCAGTTTTGGTAATAGTATATCTACAAATTGAGTGCCTTTAGAGATGGGAGCCATGGGGGGGATCCCTGTTTTCCTATTTCTAAGTAGTCTGAAGTGGAATACAAGTGCTAAACCAACACCTTGGCAAAATTAAGATGCTTAATAGCATTATTTATGTGCCTGAATTTGTTAAGCAAAGTTACCCTTGAAGGTGACCCAGGCTCCTGAATGCTGTGTTTAGGATCCCAGCTACCCTCCACAAAGACAGCATCGTTTCATTAAAGGGAGGGTTGTGGCAGATTGAAAAAGGTCTTTAAATAGCCCAGCCATAAAGGTAGAGGGATAGTCTCATTCATTTTAATGTTGATTGAGCCCATATAATTATGCAAAATCTTTTTGCTTCTGTGAGATTACTTGCACTGCGTAAAATACATATTTATTTGGCACTCTCACCTTGTGGGTAATGCTATCATTCTTCTTTTAATTATTATATGTTTTTTTAATAATGATGCGTAGCATTTGTTGTGCTGTTTCCATATTCAAAACACATTGCAAATGTGAAATGTAGCTATCTGTCACTGATGTTGTATTACAAAATGATATTAGAGAAAGTACTAAGAACTGTTTGAAAATGTTTCTCTGTAATTTCTTAGGATAAAATAAGGTTTATATAAATTAAACAACAACAACAACAGCTTCCTAGATATGTATCTGAAAGCACGTAACTGCATCCTTATGTTATACTGGAAGTCAGCATGACTTCCATATGGAAAACAAAACAAAACAAAACAATAGAGAATACAAAGAAACAAACTTAACTTAGAGTGTAAATATAGATGTTCAAAGGTGCAATCAGTGTATAATTTACCATTGCAGTCTGTCCATATCAAGCCAACTCAGACAGCAGGATCTGGGGAACAATTCAACCAGCCACATGCAAATGTCTGTTTTGAGCTATGGTGCATTTCTGTCCAGCCACCTCTGTCCCCAGTTCCCAGCTTTGCCATTGGCAAAGGTGACCAGGGATCAGAAGCTTGGGAAAGGATAGGCTGTTAAAGACAGGTGCTGTGAAAGTGGCAAAAAAAAAAAAAAAAAAAAAAAAAAAAAATTCCTGACAATCTGCCTTTCCTTAATAAAACTCTTCTGTGTGTAGGCTCCAAATCCTTCAAGGATGGCAAAGGTGCTGCAACTCAGTCACATGGAAACATGGTAAAGCATGCAAACAACTTCTTGTTTCAACAGAAGTAGCGTTTACATTTACCTTAATCAGCCAAAAACTTCATGACAGGTAGATATGTTTGAATACAAAGGGTTTAGTGCATAGACTATACAGTTTTCTGTGGCAACTGTGACGGCCATAAAAATTTAATTCGTATGGTTGCTGACTTCAGTCTACCTTTATATATCTTTACATCTATCTAAATATCTATATACATATATTAATACATCTGTTTATACACATGTGTTTAGGGGGTAATATTGGTGGTTGGGGGACAGTTGGACCAGATGATCTTGGAGGTCTTTTCCAACCTTAAGAATTCTATGATTCTATGTGTGTATATTTATTAAATTATCGAATATGAATGAACTCTATAGAGGCTCAGGAATTTAGAAATGTATTTATATTATGCCACTGCTTTTCAAAATGCTATTTGCACTGTAATGGAAGTAGAGGGAAGACACAAGCTACAAGCATGAGCAAGATGCCAGATACAATGCCTCTCCATTACAAATAATAGGAGAAAAGGAAGGTATTCTGAATGTCTCATGAGCAATGGCTTTTTCAGCACTGGACTTGTCTTCCTGAAGAAACATTTCACAAAACTAATATTAAATAGCCAAAGCTACTATCTGCTGGAAAAATTCACAGAGTCCATGTTTTTCCATCATTAATATGCATTCAGTAGAAAATCTGATATTACTTCAGGCTTTACTGTTTTTAAATCATGTTATTTTAAATATTTTTGTTTCTTATGAAGCTCTGTGATCATCAATGTTATAAGTCCTTAGTATAAAAAAGGGCACACACATACACATGCACAGACATAGCCTTTTTACATATATGCATATATGCACATATGCCTTTGATCTATATGTGAATGGATGCATACATTTTATTAAACATATAGGAATATATATATTAAAAATACATTTTTTTTTCTCTCAAAATAAAATTGTATAGGTTGGTATACAGTACTGGTAACTTAGTCCTTGTATTAGATTAACAAAAACATTTTTGGAAGCTTTTTTAGGCTACCATAATTCTCCTTGCTGCTCAATACCTGTGTCCAGAAAGGAAAGATGATACACAGTGAACACACCAGATGGAAAAGGCAGTTACAATGGGAAGACACTTGGTGCTTTGCCATTGTGTGGACTGCACTAGACAGTGTAGCAAGCCAATAGGGTAATGATGTGGAACAAAATATAAGGTTACAGAAACAAAAAAAGTCAGCAGAAAAGCAATATTTTTGCAGAACAGAAGGCAAGTAAATATACAAGAAAAAGGCAGAAATCACAATAATAATAATAATAAAATAATTATTTTTCTTTAAGCTGTCAACTCCATATGGAAACTAGTCAGACAAAATGTCTGGGATAACTTTGTGACTGAGTGGAGTGCTGCTAAGTGGGATGGACTCTCTAGAAAAAAAAAAAAAAAAAGATTTATGAACAAAGAAGGAAAATCTTAATGGAAGAGGAAGAAAATAAAAGCTTAAGAATTGGAACAACACCTAAAAAAATGAAGATCAAGATTAGAATAAAAGCCAAGGGCAGCTGTGGGCTCCTTGCATTTCATGGCATAAAATCCCATTGTGCATGGTTTCAGGTGCCTTGCAAGCATTTTATTCATTGATAGAAAACTCTCCATTTATTTAGGTAAAAAGGTTTTACAGTTTTCCCACCTTCCGTGGGAACAGTGGAGGCCATAGGGATGATGAATGAACATGATTTATGTTTGGGAGGAGAAAACAGATCTGCGTTCAGGAAAGTTTTTATTTCACAAAATAAATCATAGAAAAGCTAGACTGAAATGAGGGCAAGTCCTTTTTTATTATCATTTTTTTTTTTATTGTTCTTATTATAATATATATGATGCACACTTATGCAGCATGTCTAAGTTAAGGCTCCATACAAAGAGCAAAAATGTGACCCCTTTATAGAGAGATTCATACAATTACATGCCAAGACAGAAGAGGGCAGCGGATCAAAAAATATACAAGTGCAACAAACAGGGATATAAGTATTTTTAGATCAAGTCAGCATGACAGCAAATAGCAACTTATAGAAACAGGTCAAGCACTGTCAAGAATTTTGCAAATGAAGTGTGGCTAGTTAAAGAAAAATAATAACTTTAATAAGGTCAACCTAGATAATTTGGAAAAAAATGGAAAACCAGGGCGTAGCAATTTTTCATTGGCAGTGTGGGATAGAACAATTTTAAGACGTGGTTTGAAGGTGAGTATTCTCCGTAGATCCTGGAAAGGATACCTTATCTAACCCAGTCATTACTAGTGTGTGTACATCATACACTAGCAATGAATGGATTAGATAAGGTATAAAAGGTACAGGAAGTGTTAATCAACATAACCTACTTTCAGTGGAACAGTTGTGACCTGCAGAAGCTGAAGACCTGGCCCATAATCCATGGGTGATGTGGTTCTCAAAACTACACTTTCAGCCTTCCCTGCTTACAGTGGAGCTGGCAATCAGCCTCCAGTTCTGTGAATTATTCTCCAAAGACTCCATGAGAATCATGCACAGTGGTCCTTAACTGAGATTTTCCATTGTGTCGGAGCTGAATTTGAAACCTTTAGCATTGTTTACATGGTGCTGCTGCTGTTATTTTCTTTTGGAATTGCAAATTTCCTTGTTATGGGAATCGTCAAATGAGAACCATTTCTCTTCTGGGCAAACCTTAACAAGCCAACAGAGTGGAAGAAAATGTCACTGGTGGCACATTGGAGAAATGCCAACGTAAACTACTAGCTGATAACTGGAAAATGTAACTCTATAAACATTTGGCCTGGGACTTCATCAGCCAAAATCAGTGAATATTAGAATCAATAAATGCCCAACTATCAGAGTCTCTAAGCATGATTTATTTATCATCACATATAATGTTTTTTTAATGAAGAATATCATCAGAATTTTTTATTATAGAATAAGTGGAAGTTCCCCACTTCCCCCTATGCCCCCCTCCCCCCTCCCCAGCTTATTGTTTCAAGTCATAAATACCTGACCTATTTTTTATTATTATTTTTTTTTTCCATCCCCTAGGGAGGGGAGACTAGGCTGATAACACTTGGCTGATAGTAATAAAAAGTAGGTCAGGTTCAAATGCAATTGCTCTGTCTGAAACTTCTATTGATACAGAGCAGTTACCTGAAGCTTTCACATTTCTGAGTCCCTTGTTGCCCTTGGTATCCACCTGCATCTACCAGATATGGTCTTTTTCTAAGAACTCTCTTTTAAATGACTGGACAGTTATATTTTCATTTCATTCAACATTTTTTTTCAGATGCCTATCACACATTTCCTATGTATTATGCAGTGGAAGTAATCGACAGAATAAAGTATTACTAGGTTAAATTTACAATTATTTCTTATACACTTTTACAAAATGAAACATTTATCAATAATCTGATTTTTTTAAGGATTTTTTTTTTTTTTTCCTTAAGGGAAGCCATAAGTTCTGTTAGAAAGTATTTCATTAAGAAATTGATTTGTTGCCAGGTAGGCATTCATGGGAGGAAGGAAAATACAGGTGGAAATAACAAATAGCAGCAGGTCCCAAAAACAAGGTGAATTTTCTTCAGAAAGAAGTCAGAGGTACTGTCGTATTGAAGCCAGTGGAGGGTTTTAGAGTCTCCAGGTGGGGGTTCTTTCATCAGGAGCACTGCAGTTGAGCTGCACAGCTAAATAAGATCTTCTAGCACCTGTTTATTATAAAATCAGATGCATGCAAGGCATGCAGTCTTTGACAGGTCACAGCTTCCACAGACTAAGCTCTGGGTAACAAGTCAAATACCCTGAGCTGGTCTGGGAATGGACAAACAGCCAGATTGCAGTCCATCATAGTAGGGCACAAGTCTTGCCGTTGTTGGGTTAAAGATTCACATGTTTGTCAAATAACACTAAAACCCATCTTACACAGTGGCTCTTTTATACATAGGAGCTGGATGCTAAATAGAGCCCAGGAAATGTTAAAACACAAGTACTTCTCAGCAGGATTTAGGCACCCAGCTGTCATAGGCTCTTTTGATAATCTTAGATAAAAATGGACACCTGACCATAAAATATTAATTTAACTCAGTTCTAGTTCTAGGCAAGAGTATAAGTAGCATATCTGAAGATGCTGTGGCATGTGTGAAAGAGTCTTTGAGTCACAGTCAGAACCAAACCCAAAAGCAATACTTCTATGAACAAAAGCATTACAGAATGATCTCTCTTGACCATGTGTATAGATCCACTAACAAAATTCAAAACCCTGAAAGTGTATCAATAGATGCAAACAAAGGCTACTGCTGGGTATGTATCTTGCTGCTTCTCTTGTTTTATTTTGTATTTGGGATGATTATAAGAAACGTTTTCCCTTTAACATCTGCTGCCTGCCTGTAAATGATGAACTAGATTCCAGACACAATTTCTGCAGGTAACCAGCTGTGATACCCTGCAGTGATTCATAATACCAAAGTGTTCATGGAGATTTTTGAATTTACATGTTTATGAAATTTACTGTGTGACAAAAGAGGAAATAATTTAATTGATATTGTTTATTTTACTTCAGCCATGGCTCTGAGGTTCTCAATACAGTAGATTAAGTTAGTGTGTATATCTCACTGCATGGTTGCAAACCTGTAGTCAAGAGGACAAATCTTTGAGAGAAAGAAGTGTGTGTTTCAAATCATAAATAAGAGTGAAAATTTTGTACTCTTGAAAGCCATCCACTATGACAGTGTAACATAATTTAGTCAAAGTATTTAAATTGTTCAAAAATGAAAAACAATCAGGCAGGGAATGGTTGTCCTTTTTTTTTATTTATTTATTATTATTATTTTTTTTAATGGAATTGAGTGCCTTTTTGGAAGTCAAACATTGACTGCAAAAGTATCTTGCTACAGGAAACAGAACAGAAACAGATTCTCTAGAGATGTTCCAAAGCAAACTGTTGTGCTGGGATTTTGTGTAATTCTATAGCCAGTCATCTTGCCAGTCATGAGAAAGATGCAGAGAAGTGGCATCTGTTGTTACATGTCCAATACTAATTAATATAAAGAACGGAGTTTTGGCACAGAGTGCATGGAACAGGTTCAATAGAGTTGTTACTGAAGTTGGGGTTGGCCCTAGGTTTTCCATCGGTTCATACAGCAATACTCAATGTGCAACAGTAACAGAGCAGTTCTACAAAACTTCACCTTGCTCCTGATTTTTCAATGGAAACTGGGGGCTCGGAGGAATTTGGGATTTTTGAGGACCATTGAATCATTGTACTTTATTTCTTCCACTTTCCTGAACCCTGTAACATCCTCACAGAATGATCTTATTCTGCCAAGGGTGGGACTTGGTGAGTTTCTGGTTCCTCAGAAACTGCATTCTGTAAGATGGTCTTCAACACTACAGATACAGACCTGGCTCATTAGCATGGCAAAGGTGGGATTGAATGTGGGTTTTGCTATGTGATGCTGATGAACGATGACTATGGGAGATCCCCTAACCGTGTGAGTACCTGGCCTATACCCCTTTGTGACCCTGTCCCCTTTCCTCTCCTGGAATGTGGGATCCTTTATACCAGGCTTCATACCAGTGTAATTTGCGCACTGATCTTGTAAACACAGTCAGTCTCCAAATTTTGCCTTAGTCCTTTGCTAGAGTGTTGGGAAACACAAATAATAGCCTTATGGAAGTGAAGAGGATAAGCATGTTATGAAAAGGAGATGGCCTGATTCATTTGTTGTTGTTGTTGTTGTTGTTGTTGTTTCATTTCTTTTGGCCTGCAGTGTTGCCTTTTTCTTAAAGCACACATACTCTGTTTGTAGTTAGAGCCCATCTGTAGGTACACCTCTAGGCAACCACCTGTTTTATTCCTAACTAGCGTTTGGTGGCTTTATTGTACAAATAACAATCAGGTTAGAAAAAAAATAAAAAATAAAAAAAAAATCCAAATCTTATCTGATTGCACAGGCACTACAGCATGGCTTTCATCCATATGCTGATCTCTCTTGCCTTCCAGAACAGGATGGCTGCGTCCAAACTGTTTTCATTAACAGTCCCTGTCCTTCACTAACCTCAATGCCTGGGAATGTCTGGAAAAGATTTGAGACAATGCTGTCTAAAGCAGCACAAAATTGGGATGGGAAATAGTAACAATTAATTTATTGATGTGGTTTATTGTGGATAGTGCCTTGTCACTTATCCAAATAGGTATCTTGATGCAACTCTGAAAAACAAATCTGTAGTAAGGCAGACTACAAACACAGCTCTAAATATTTTTGCTTGTAAAAGTGTAGAATACAGTTTTCCCTAACCAGCCAACCCATTCAAAGGAAGATTTATGCTAAGCAATCACATCCACATCCAGTTCTTATGCTTGGACTAGTTACCATTCCTGTAGCTAGCCAATTTGCAAATAAAGATTGAAATGAAACAGTAGAAAGAATTACAATGAAAAAGAAGAGTGGAGAAAATGAATACTAAAATAGCATTTAAAAAAAAGCAATTATAGGATTAGGATTATAGAACAAATGAAAACTCAGAGCTTGATATTTTGTAAAAAATAAAAATAAAAAATCCCCAAAAGCACAAGGAAGGAAAAAATTGAACGGAAAAAAACACAACCTTTTAGACCTTTAATTTTGCTTAATTGTGAAAATAAATAGCTATTATAGCTGGATTAGAAAAAAATTATTGGGGTGGGTATAAGTTTAAATTTAAACAATTAACATTTTTCAAAACAAACCTGTCTTTTCTACATTCTACGTTCAGTCTTAGAATAAGCTTCTTAAAGTCTATTGTTAACACCTCATAGAATTATTTAAAATCATTTACCATTTACTTAAATGAAAAATGTGTAGAATTTTGGGATGTTTTAAGCATCTAATAGCTTGATGTTTGCTCGAACCAATCATCTGGCATTTAATAAAGAATTTGATCCTGGCTCTTGAATTCCATAGGATGACTCAGACAATCTACAGAGAATAACCTTTTTCTCTAATAAGTGTCTTAGATTTTTAGAGTAATTTCCAGAGAATATAATTGATTAAGTCACAGTTAAAATCTAGACTACTTTGGTTTGTACCACCAGGGTACAACCAATTAACACAAGCCAAATTCTTCACTCCCTGACATCTTGTGCAGAGAGAATGAAAAATGCTTATGATGTGATATCATTGTGCACACATTTTCTATTTATTATGCATTAGTGCAGAGACCACAAAGTGCTCTCTCCCCATTTTTCTCTCTCTTCTTAAAACTCGTACTTTACAGAGTCTGTAATGACTCCTCACATGTGATATTCTATAATCCCTTTATCATTTTGGTTGTGCTTCTATATGTTTTATTATTATTATTATTACCGCTATTATTATTATTTTTCTAATAATTTATCAATGTTCTTTGTATACTGTAGGGACTAAACTGCTCTCTACTTCATTGCTAGCTAAGGTAATGAAGGCAGTGATGGGCACAATCCTTCAAATCATATTCAAGTAGCTCCTATTAAACCTTTTTGGCAGCATGCTCAAAGAATGCTGCTAGGAACTGGTGTTTTCATTATATTAGTCTGAACAAGAAAATCCATGGACATCAGTAATAAGAGAGAGACCTGCTGAAGTAGAATTATTCAGCTCTGAGCTGTAATTCTGGACAAAGAACAGCTTTTTATTAGATCATGTACTTAGAAAAAAAAAAAAAAGGCTGGATTTTCAGGCACTCAAGCTCTTTTTCAATCTTTTCAAGTGTCTGCGCCTGTACGTTTGTTTTATTAATGATACAGAATCACAAAATCAATATGTTTGGCAGGCACCTCTGTCCACTGCCTTGTCCAACTCTCTGCTCAAAGCAGAGGTTAGCTAGAACAGGTTGCTTAGGGTCATGCTCAGGGTTTTGAATATTTCTGAAGAAGGAGACTCCACCACCCATCTGGACAAACCAATCTGACCATGCTCACAGTAAGAATGTTTTATTTTTTCTTATGTTTATAGAGAAATGTAGATGGTGCATCTGTATTCTTCCTGGATCACTTGGCCTGACTTCAACCTCTGATGCACTGACTTTTAATGTTTGAGACTAGTCAACTAAATTTAGTTTGTTCTAAAATGAGGCAATAATTCTGCATACTGCCTTCCTCACTTGTGTCCTGCCTGAGTGTATCATGACTTACTGTAACCTCTTCAGCAATGCTAACTGTACAAAAATGTGAAGAGTGCTTAGTACAAAAAGGCTTAACTGAAGCAAAACATATTTAGCTAATCCCAAGTTATCCTTGTTTTATGCTAAATACACATTTGGCACAGCCACTTAGGATAAAGATCTTGGCCTTGAAAGTAACATATAGCATTAATATAAGGAATGCCAGACTCTTAAAAAAAAAGTCTTTCTGACTTTTACATATCAATAATAGAGGTAAGTATGTTGGTTATATATTTTTTATATTTTTTATGATTTTATATATATTTTTATATAAAATTATTATTGAAGCCTAGAATGCCTTGTAGAAATGTCATTGTGACAGCAAAGAAAATGACAACAAAGCAAGCAAACAAAAAACTTTCTGAAAAACATCACAGGCTTGCAGTCCTATTTTGTAAATAGGTATCATTGCAAGAAAGCATACTTTCCCAAGAAAATTGACTTCTCTTAACTGTTCTTAGAAATCATATTCTCAGATGCTTTTTATAATTTACTTATTGGAAAAAAAAAAAAAAAAAAGGAATCACAGAATCACAGAATGGTTTGGATTGGAAAGGACCTTACCCCTTATCTCTGGAGTAATACATACACTGTTGTAAAATAAGCTGTAATGATTGTCCTTCCACCTCAGTTCTGATAAGCTAGTTAATAACGTGTATGATGGTATTGGTAAAGAATATGTTTTCTGAAGCAAAATGCCTCTTCCTAAAGGAAAATGCCATCTAGGATTAGGAGTCTCAAATACGACTTTTCTGTCTATTTTACAAGATATCATATTTAGTATAATTTTAAAATACAGATTAAAAATCATGTGAAAATGATATACATTATTAAATTTCTGATGTTTTCAAAATTCTATAAATTGTGAACAACAACCCAAAAATTTTTTTTTTGATTTCTCTGCAAGTGTATGACAGATCACTTTAGCATTCCATTAAGCAATTTGCTATGTATATCCATGGAAAATTGTGTATCATGTGTACCTTTTCATGCTGAGATAAAGTCCAAAATATTCACACAAATTTAACATAGACAGCTCTACCAGATTATCTGCAGACCTTGAGGGCTGTAAACTCACCTAAGAGCAAAGATAGGGCTGAAATATTTTGAAATGAGGGCAAGAAACTTTACAGCCAGGACTGCAGATCAAACCTCCTTAGAGATGAAATACAGGACAAAGCACACATGTTGAGCAAATCAGCCGTAAAAATGACAAAAAATAGGGTATAACAGCACAATGGGCAACCATTCCTTACAAACTCCAAAAGATTGTAGGCACTGCATATTTATGAACATGCAAGCATTACCTAGCTTTGGTTTCCTTTCGATCTTTAGATTAAGAATATGTTCCTTGAGGTACTTCTAAATTTTTGCAAATCTTATCTCAGGCTGCCCAGGGAAGTGGTTGAGTCCCCATCCCTGGAGGTCTTTAAAAGACGTTTAGATGTAGAGCTTAGGGATATGGTTTAGTGGAGGACTTGTTAGTCTTAGGTCAGAGGTTGGACTCGGTGATCTTGGAGGTCTCTTCCAACCTAGACTATTCTGTGATTCTGTGATTCTGTGATTATTCCTGGATGACAAGAGGATCTTAGCCTCTGGTCTGTGGTTTTAGAGTTAGGGTTGATTGGTCTCAGAGATCTCTGAAATTTCTGACACAAGTTGGAGCATCACCTTTAGACTTAAATGACAGGGAAACACAGGGTTGGCAACAGTTGGACTTGGTAAGACAGGTGAACTTTGATCCTCCTGCTATGTGGGTGCAGTGTGACAGCCATTTTGCTTAACCAAAATTGATGTGTAGCAAACAGTCAAACACCTGCACAAAGAATGAACAAAACAAACCACAACCACAAAATCTGTTGAAACTAAAGATCCTGGATAGGTTTCTGCATTGCATAGATAAAAGGCTGATAAATATAAGATGGGAGAAGAGTGCAGGAGGGAAAGGATGATCTCAGTAGGTATGCTTACAGTAAGACTGATTAAGGGATTAGATACAGTGAAAATAGAATTTTGGTGCAATTGGGGATAGAAAAGCAATTCAGAAAGAGGGTCTTCCCAATTTCTTTTTTCCTTCCACCTTAGAAAAGCAGTTCAGCAAATACACACTGAATTACCACACTGTTTATTTCATTTTGTAAGATGCATCATGTCAATCTTAATGTTTTTCTTTTTCTTTTGCTAAAAACAACAACAACAACAACAACAATAAAGAGCCTTGTAAACTGCCAGAAGTAATCCTGATTAAGGAAAATATCCTTTTCTCACAGCAGTCTGCCTGCACATTTGGAAGACTCAGTGAACTGCCCCCATATGTATTATATGGTGGGAAAAAAAAAAAAAAAAAAAAAAAGGTTTAATTCAGAATGGTAATACCTTCACACATATATATGTACACATACATACATGTACAGGTACGCATGTATAGATGGAAGAAAGCAGAGGGGACAGAGTGAAAGAACAGGAATACACAGTTTTAGGAAGGGAATTTATATCAAGTAGAAAGATACTGAGACCTGACTGATATCACACAGGGGGAAATTCTCCACTACTTATTAGTATGATGTATGAGGAACAGCTGAAGTCACTTGGATTATTCAGCCTGGAGAAGAGCAGACTGAGAGGAGATCTCATGCTAGTTTACAACTTCCTCACATGGGGGAGTGGAGAGACAGGCACTGAGCTCTTCTCTCTGTTGACCAACAACAGGTCCCAAGGGAAAAGCTTGAAGCTGTGACAGGGGTGGATAAAGCTGGATGTTAGAAAAAGGTTCTGCACCCAGAGATGGTCAGGCACTGGGACAGGCTCCCCAGGGCAGTGGTCATGGCACTGAGCCTACCAGTGTTCAATAAATGTTTGGACAATGGTCTTAGACATACCGTTTTATTTTTGGGTGGTCCTGTGTGGAGCCAGGAGTTGGACTCGGTGATCCTTGTGGGTCCCTTCCAACTCGGATATTCTATGATTATATGAATATTTCTATTCAAACTCAGTATAAGGACAGCTAACTTAGTAGAAGTAGAGAAAACTCTTATATCTTCCTTTCCACCTCCAGCTTCCATACTTATGCTTGCAAACAAATTTCATAAAGAACTTTCTGTGCATGTGAAATAACTGTATGTTTCAATATCATGTGCTTTTGAACCTGGAAAAAAAGCAATTCACATAAAAATACACATTTACCTGTGGTATTTCTGGTCAGGTCTAGATTAGTTCAATCTATTAAAAAAAAAAAAAAAAAAAAAAAAAAAAAAGTTCAGTTTATGATATTTAGTAACCTCCAGAGGCTTGGGTAAGTCAGATAAGCTCCAGATAAACATCTGACCTTTGCAGAGTTTATCCAAAGTGAAGAGAAGCTATTGAAGTGTATCTATCGCTAATTCTGTACTTGTTCCAAGCGGGAAATTTTCACTGATGTTAATGGGATCTCTGTGCACTGAATGAAAGGAGATTAGCCAACAGATAACCACACAAAAGAGAAGCTAACAACAGCGTATGAATCAGAAAGGAAACTAGTGCCAGAATATTTGCTCTTGTGGTGTATCAGGTAGTTTGCTTTTTAAAATAACAATATTAACATATAAAACTAAATTAAATAAATTACCAACTAAAAGTAACTTTTTACTTTCAGCATATATATCAGCTTCCAAATTGCTTCCTTGTATATATGTCCTTTGAGGATCTAAAAGACAGAAAGAATTTTTAATCACCAAAAGCAATTTGCATAGTTTATACAAAGTGATCAGGCAGATTTAACTGATATGAAATGCAGAAGTGAAAACTATTTTTGCTCTTAATATCAGTTGACTCTTAGCAAGCCAGAATAACAATCTCAGCAGTGTATTCCTGCCATCATAACATTTAATTGGTCAATTTCTTGTTTATACAAAACCAATTAATCACCAACACCCAGTAAGAAAAAAAAAAATCAATAGTTCATCAAGAAAATTGGTGTTTGAAACTCCCCTGCCTTGAAAACTCCCTTGCCTTACAGCCTGAGAGACATCTAGCAGGAAGGGCAAACTTGTCTTGACTCCCTCAAAGCTCCCATTACTTCTTGCTCTGTCCTTTTACTTCTTGACTTATGGAATAACATTGGACATTGAGAGCAGTCCAAAACAGAAATTCTTGACCCAGAGGCTTTTATAATGTAGAAATTAAAACATAAAACCTAAAACCAACAAAACCAGTTTATAGGCATGCATCTCATACTGGGTGGCATTTATGGTCTATTGCAATGGTTAATTCATTCTCTGTTCTTTGTCTTAGAAATTCATTGGGGAGATCAACAGCGGCTTAAATAGTGTGGACTGGAGCAGTTCACTGTAAGCTAGCAAACCAAGCTATACTCCCCCAAAGCCAGGCCACAGAAGCTTAACAATAGCTTTCAACAAAATTGATGGAAGGAGATAAGCTATGAAAAGAGAGATCTCTCTAGAATTAATATTGCAGCTGCACCGATTTATAGCAGCTGAAGATCCAGTCTTTTGCTTATCTTCTTCCCTGATAAAGTTGCTTTTTTTTTTTTTTTTTTTTTTTTTTTTTTTTTTTAAGAACACAGACTTTTTATTGTCATTTCTATTTTTCTCTCAATGTGTTATTTGTTCATTGGAATGCAGAGCTTACCTAAGCTAAAAATTCATTGAATGTGTGTCCTGCATGGCAGTGCTTATCTTCAGAATCCCAGTTAAAAACCCCTGACCTATGTATTTTCATCATTTTTCCCAGAACTCTATTATACTCATGATATTTTTGACATAACACAGAGAAAGAAAAATGCTGGAGATATGAATACATTTCCTTTCTCCCTTGAGCAGGACAAAACCTAGCCTGCCTCAGGTCTCCCTTGATGGAAAAAAGAGTCAATGCATTAAACATAGGACATACCCCAGAATTTTAATAGGAACTTTAATCCACTGAGTTTGGACATGTAATTGTTAACATTTTGGTTTTCATTATGGGATGTTTTGTGCTTAGGGTACTCCAAGAAATGAACATCTGGTATTAATAACTTCTCAGCATAAAAAGCTCAACAAAATTACAACCTATTGTAGTTGGCAGATGGGTTGAAAAAAAATGCACAAAACACTAGCTAGATCCTGATTTAATTCAAACAATGCATAATGCATTGACTTCTAACAATAGGTGGCTATTGTGAGCAGTCTTTTCTTATTTGGGCATATTCAGTAATGATTATTCATGTAAACAGGCTTTTTATTTAAAATTAATCACTGAATTGTTTTGACTGGTATGTTGGTTCCAGCTTTGATGGGAGATAGTGCATGCATACTGTGGAAGTGAGTCTCATAAAAGTACAAACTTCCCACTCCAGAAAACTCTTGGTACTGGGTTGCTACCTTCCATTTTGGAAGCATTAGGTAAAAGACTGAACAATAACTAGTTTCCTCCCTCCACACCTGACACTGGCTGTGAAGAATTAGAGAGGGTTATTGTGTGGGATGACATTTGCCACCATTAAGAAAAGCATTTGCTATAAAGCTGGATAGAGTTGAAAACATTTGAATGAAGGAGAAATCACCGTTCACTATGCTGCCACATCTTTCATTTGAAAAAGAGAGCAGGCTGAATAGACATGGGTTGTCAGTTCTGCTATATCATTAACTTTTGCCTTCTTGTATTTCATGAAGACTTGAGGGCCATATTGTACAATTTCTTTCTTTTTTTTTTTTTTTTTTTTTTTTACATCTTTCTTACACAGAAGTTTAAGATGATCTGCCAAATTTCTTTTCTCGCTTACCACCCCAGAGTGACTCCAAGAAGTGAAATTGCTCTTCATGCTGATTCTTATTATAGTAAATGACAAAATTCTAAGTGTAAAATTTTCACCCTGAATTAAACCTAGAACTTTTCTGACTTTATGTAATGGCCTTGGATGAAACAGAGCAGGTACCTGTCCCAGAAGGACTGAATTATTTATGAAAGAATACTGTTTTGATTCCTAAGGGGAGAAAGTATGCGGACATGTCTTACATGTTCCTTTCCTTTACAGTCATCCAAACAAAAGGAGACAATGTCCTTTACCAAATCAAAAGAAATCCATTGTAAAAGAAATCCTTCATAAAATCTGAAGGGGAAGAAACTTTTATTAAAAGTAAGATAAACAGATGTGAAATTGTACAGATTACGTTTTCAACTACTACACTCTTTCTCTTACCATGACTGCTTACATAAAAGGTTTTTGTGGTATCCAGAACCCTGTCATCATATGATCACTAGTGAACACATATGGAATAATGCATTAAAGATGGATCAAAAGAAATGTGATCCTCAATACATTCTCCCAGTCATAATCAGATCAGATATCCCTAAGAAGATGTTTATGTCTAGGTAATCTTATTTAATTTATTTAAATTATACTAGTGGACCATCCTACATGATTTGGCTAATTCTTTTATAACTTGTTTAAGTGTTTGGCCTTGGTAACATTTTGCAGCCGTGAGCCGCCCAATGTTAATAGATCTTATGTGAAATATTATCTTCTCTCTTTTAATCCTGTTATTTAATAATTTCTCGCAGTGGCTCTTAATCCTTTAATTGTGACACTGAATATATATATATATATAATCTTATTTATGCTACTTGTCATTTTATATGCTTCAATCATATTCTACACTCCATTATTTATTATTCAAATTAAAAATTCTTAGGCCATGTATACAATGGTAACTAAAAAGTGTTAGTGGATAATGTCCTGCCTCTGTGGCAAATGGCACAGTATGGACATCAAAGACAATTAATACTGGAAGTGTTATCAGGAGGTCTCTAGTGCAACTGTGGGTTGGGACCAGGTTTTGCCTAGTTGGTTCTTAAAAATTGCACTACATACCTGTGTCTTTTTAACTTTGTTTCCCTCCAAAAGAAGGGGGCTGCATTCAGATTATCCTAATCTCAAAGGATTTCCCTCCCCTAAGAGAAAGGTCTACGGCAAGATTTTACCTCCCAAACCACACCCAGTATTGTTTGGGAAAGTGTTGCTGGCCCAAGTGCACACTTTACAAGAACCCATTTCAGGAGTATAAATTATTATTCCAGTGCCTGATAATTGTTCCATTCTCTCAGTGTCTTTATACTTAGGAGATCCATAATATTAAAATAACAGAAAGACAGGCTCAAGGTTTGAACCGTGATCTCCTAAACTGGTTATTATCAGTGTACTCCCAGGCATGGTTGTGCTTTAAGCCACTACACCATGTAGTACCCAGTCATGGTTTAAAGGTTAGAGCAGTTCCCATCAGGCCATATGGAGAAGATAAGATCATGTTCATCTCCCTCCATCCAAATTATCTAAACAGGCTTTCCTCAGTGTGGTATGCTGTCACATCATACCCTGGAGTATGCAACATCATCTTTCTGTTATAAAAACACCACTGTACTGAGTTTCAATGCTGCCAACACATTATTTCACACATTTTGGCAGAAGAAGGCATAGACACAGCTAGCAATAAGAATTTCTCAAGGCCAGAAGATGCCTCACAGAAATGAGAGGTAGCTCAGGGCCAACTGTTATGTTACAGACACCGTTAGTTAATGAAAATTGGGTGCTGGGCCTTATTCTACTTAGAAATAGAGATGTAGCCATAAAGATCACAACTGAGTTCCTGGCAGGCATTGTCAGACCATATCTTTCCTGATATCTTAGCAGTGGAGTGGAAAAATCCATTCCCTGAGACTCAGATTCTTCAGTTTGTTACCCAGTTATTTTGAATTATATTAATCAAGATATCCCAATCTTTGAGTTTCTTGAAATGCAAAGCAAGAAAAGCAGGATAGTTTACTAATCAGGTCCTCACTTGGGTTTTCAAACTACGATAATAAATTTGCATCTCTAGTTGAACAAGTCACTATACATCTCCCTTTTCCCTCTTCCCCCTATATATATATTACCATTTCAGACTCTTATATTGTAAAATCCTGTGTCAATGAGACCTTTTCTTCCTACATATCTCTACTGCTCTAATTCACAGTCCTAGTTAGAGCCTGGGTATTGTCATAATGAAAATAAAAATAGAGAGAGAGAGATGACAGCCTCCCAAAGGAAAACTTTGTAACAAAACACTGATTTGAAGGCAATAGCTTTAACTAGAAGGTACTGATTTAAAGTAGGGAATATGTTGAAATATAGGTCTTACAAGTAGTGAAACATAACAGATTGAAGCAATAGGAAGCTACAGTAAATAATAATAATAATAATAAATGTTTCTAAGGAATGTAGGTGTTTGCTTTTTTATTTTTCTATTTTTTTTTCCTTTATATTTTAATTTATTTTAAAAAAAAAACTGCCCCCCCGCCCCCCCCCCCCCCTTTTTTTTTTTTTTTTTTTTTTTTTTTTTAATGGGTAGTCAGCTTGCCACTGTCCAATAAATGTAGATTACTTCTAGGTACTCTTTTAAAAAAATATTAGCTGTTTGAATCAAGAAACATCATCTTTTGACTATGGAAAGCTAGCTTTCCGTGTAGTTGTCATACTTAAAGAATGGCACTTTAAAGCTCAGCCTATAATCACCAAACACAACCTATAAAATATGCAAATATGTAATTCACATGAGAGTAGCTCCCAAGGGAATTCCTATTACAAGCATGAACTGTATTGAGGGTGACAGTCTTTTTAGTGCCATTAAGGTAAATGAGGTGGTAATGGGAAGTGCAGATTATACGAACTTCAATAATTTATTTCATGCTTCCCATCAGGGTAGCTTTTATAAACAGCTAGTGTTCTTAATTGAAATGTAAATGAATGATAAATTATGAAAAATATATTATGAAAAGGAAAACAGGGTAAAATAAAGGGAGTGCAAACAAAATCCTTAAAGCAGAGGAAAGAGATGAGTTGGAATGCTAATTAGATAGTGCAAAATGATAGGAAAACAAGAAAGCACACAGAGGAATGTCTGTGAGCACAATGAAACCCACATACCCACAGCATTCATGCAGTCTTGCTAGTTGTTACTGTGCGTGCATGAACAGCAGTGTATTCTTCAGTCTGTTTTTCTCCTTTTGAGCACCTAGTATCTCAGGTGTACATTCCCTAATAGGAGGCTTGTATTTCATGGCATTGCTGTACAGCAGGGGAGCAGGTACTACATCCTGGCCCTTCCAAAGGTCCCAGGGAAAGATTTTTAAGTATACCCAGTGATTTTGGCTGCTTCAGACCTGCTTTTTCACCATGTTCATGCTGAGGCTGCTAGGAGGCAGGATTCATAGAATCATAGAATTGCTGGGGTTGGAAGTGACCTTAAAGATCATCTAGTTCCAACCCCGCTGCCATGGGCAGGGATGCCATCCAGTAGATCAGTTGGCCAGGGCCTCATCCAACGCAGCGCTGAACACCAGGGATGGGGCTTCTCTGGGCAACCTGCTCCAGTGCCTCACCACCCTCTGAGTAAAGATTATCCTCCTAACCTCTGATATAAATCTCTCATCTTTTAGTTTAAAATAATTTCCCCTTGTCCTGTCATTATCTGCCTGAGCAAAAATTTGCTCTCCATTTTTTTATAAGCCTCCTTTAAGTATTAAATAGCTTTCAGGGAAAATATGTTGAGTTAGGCACCAAAATGAGGCCTCTAATTAGCAAATATGAAAAATCTTAACATGTTCTGCTGAATATGGCCCTAAATAGCATTAGTCATAGTTTCATACACCTTCTTTCTTTCCTTAGACATATGAAAACAAGAAAATTTACTAGGCTGAGAACATTTGATGGAAATATGGATCATGTTGACTTATACAGTTGCTGATTAGTTACACTATGTTATCATTTAACTATTTATACATTGCACCAACAGAGCTTGAAGAATATAATTAAATTGTTGGAAGGTTACTGATCCAGGCAAATACTGCATACTAGAATGACATACATACACCGATGCAATTTCTGGAAATGCTTGCACAGGTCTTTATGAAAGTATCTCATATATTTGAAGTAGCAAGGGTCTTATTAAAGATTAAGAAAGTGTCAGGTATTTCAGAAAACATTTATTTGATTAAGTCTTTCTAAGAAATTGGCCTATTGTGCTTTCTACTCCTTCAATAAGAAATAAGTTTACTGAAATCAGTTTTGAAAATTAAAAAAGTTGAAAAGACCGTAACTCTTAAAATAAATTAGAAATACATTAGAAATACCTTTGTTCAGAAGGTATATAATGAACAGAAAATCCATTAAGTATTAACCCATTTTTCCTTATCAATGTCATAAGACATATCCATGATAAAACTTTGAAAATGCTTTAAAATATCTGTTACTGAGGAGATGTCAGTCCATCTTCACTACAAGGATAACGGGAAAATAGCAACTTCCACTGTGCAGAAGTTGGTTCTCTTACAAAACCTTACATGACATCAACAGCAATGTGTGCAAACGAGATTTCTTTATCTCACAGATGGCACAAAGCAGCGAGAAAAAGTGCCCCATTACTAGCTGACATCTTTGTCTCCTTTAGAGACAAGCAGACTACTGACCTAATGACAGAGGAAATCACCAAGATGACTCTCAAGGAAATATTCTTTACTGAAAATATTCAGGAGAATATTTCTTTAGAGCCATAGAAAACAAAACAAAACAAAAAATCAGTGCAAAAACCACAGCATTAGCTAAAACATAAAATGCCTTTGGCAAATAATTCAGACTGATTAATGATTAAGAGACAAGAGAAACAGTATAGAGATTGAAACTGCTGGAGAAATAAATGAGAAACATTTCTCCATATACTGCTGGGCCAATTATTCTCTAAATCTGTCAGTCCAAGTTATTTCTCTCACACTTTCAAAATGCAGGGAGGACAGACAGGTATATTCTAACAACACTAATTTTCCTATCTATCTCGTAGGTCAGAAGTTATAATGGTAACTGTTTCTATCTCCATTTTATGTCCACAAGTATGGTCTAAGAAGTGCCTCTCCTCTACTTTAAGGAAGACAGATAGTCTGTCAGAGAGGATGTAAGATGCCTCAGGAATCAGTGTCACCAGGCTGCTCGTGACACCCATAGTCATGGTCCTTGTAAACATCTGCCTTGAACTGCCTTCAAGGCTGTGACAGATGTCGTTGTGCCTACGGGACAGAAGCAAATGGATGAAGAACAGCTGTTGAGGGGAAAATATGGGACAAAAGCAAACTGTCAGATAAAAGCACTTAGGGGATACTACAGCTGAGATACTAAACCTACCATCCAGTGAGGTGTCCCTGTCCCACTCCTAGAAAACTGAGCAATATTAAGATGAAATAGGCCCGCTTCTCTTTTTGCTAAACACATAAAAGTGGTTTTGTGGCACTCCACATTTTTCACTAGACAGAAAGCCTTTCTTTTTGGTCCTGCAAACTGGAATGCTGAACTGAAGTTTAAGAAAAGAGTAACATAGCTGTTACTGGACTGAAAAGCATATGATGATGCATCTGCTTCATGAAAGCAGATGAGTCTAGGGAAGTCCCCCCCCCCCGGGGGGGGGTTGGGTTTTTTTTTCTTTTTTTTTTTCTTTTTTTCCAGAATCAGAGGATGATAGAATGGTTGAGGTAGGAAGGAACCTTTGGAGGTCAGCTGGTCCATCTACCCCTGATCAAGCAGGCACACCTACAATATGTTGCCCAGGAACATGTCCGGATGGCTTTCAAATATCTCCAAGGAGGGAGGCTCCCCAGCCTCTCTGGGAAAGTGTTCCATCACTCAGTCAGGAAGTGCTTCCTGATGTTCAGAGAGAACCTGGAGAACCTGTTGTGCTTCAGTTTTTGCCCAATGCATCTTGTCCCGTTGCTGGGCACCACTGAAAAGAGCTTGGTTCCATCTTCTTTGCAGCATCCCTTCAGGTATTTATATACGTTGATAAGCTCCCCAACTCCCCCCCCCCCCCCCCCCACACACACACCTTCTGTTTTACAACAGAATTTTCATCTATAACATTCTGGTCTTAAGTATTTTGATCAAGGAGAAATCCCGAATTTAGCATTCCGGAAGTAATTCAAAACTTCTGTTATTATTATCTGATCACTTGAAATTTACTTCCTTCTTATGCAAACATATATTCTCATACATCCTGGGACATCTTAAGGCTGCGCCTTGAGTTCTGTCACTTGTGACCTCAGAAAAGAGACCAAGAGAGCAATGAGGTCTTCCCTCAGCCTCCTTTTCTCCAGTCTAAACAGCCCCAGTTCCCTCAGTTGCTCCTATGTTCTAATCTCTTCAGCAGCTCCATTGATATTTGCACATGCCTGAGCAACTCAAGATCCTTCTGGTGTCAAGAGGCCCAAACTGAACACAACGCTCAAGGTGTGGTGTCACCAGTGCTGAGTACAGATGGACAATCACTTCCTTAGTTCTTCTGGCCATACTAGTTCTGATATTAGTCAGGATGTTATTGGCCTTCTTGGACACCTGGACATGTGCTGCTGGCTCATGTTCAGCTGGCTGTTAACCAGCACCTCTAGGTCCTCTTTTTCTAGGCAGCTTCCTAGCCACTCTTCCCCAAGCTTATACTGCTGCTGGGGGTTGTTATGACCTAAGTGCAATATTAAATATGAACTTGCTTGATTTAAAGAATTCAGATTGGAACAGCATTTTTAAGGAGACATAAGTAACTACTAAGAAGCTGGATCTGGGTTGCAATTATCCAGTTCAATAATTGACTTGATAGGAGGAAAATACAGACAACTTTGTAAAAACAAATGAATACTCAAAAAAATAAAATAAAAACACCACAGAAATTTGCTCAAACTGAAACAAATATAAAAAGGCACAACTATGATAACAATGATGACTGATGATAGTACCACTTTTATTTTGTTTTTGATTTGTATCATATGTAGTAAAGTGACCTACTTTCAAATAAGATAAAATTCTTAAGATCTGTGGAAAAAAGATACCCTCAGAGCAGAATAGACTTCAGCTCACCTGAAATTCAGAAAGATAGATATGTACCCGTAGCCTGGATTGCATGGTGAAGTCCTCTGTAGGCCTCTGGGGAACTAAAAAGGAACAGCTACAAGACATATTTAAAAGTTTTACAAAAAAATATAAACTCTGGTGGTCTTCATGGATTCTTAAGGCCACTGTGGCAATTGTAAGAGAACATCAATAAATCCATAATTACCTCTTCCCACTCTACTGTACTCTCCTGCAATCTTTTTCCTTCTATGTAAAACACATCATTCAGTATTATACAAAATGATACATGAGAAATGATTTGTTCTCTCTCCAAAGGTATCTTATGGTTTCAGGTTTTCTACTCACCACTTCTAAATCTTATATTGAACATAAAATCAACAATTTATTAGGCTACACCTAGGAGAAATTCTTATGTCTATTCTCATGTCTTTAGTCACTTTGGACTATTTTTGTCTGTGTAACCTCGATGTTGATCTTTTTTGCTTTAGTGGGTCTTTCTGTACTTTTCACTTGCAACTCTCCATTTCATTTCAAGAATTCTTCACTTTCCTTTGAACTTTGTCTTGTCTTCTACTTTAATAATGGTCTTCATCTTCCACCATGTGTTCATTTATCATTTCTCAGTGAAAAGAGAAAAAAATGAAAGGTCACTTACTAACGGAATCATAGTGGGTAAGCATCATAGTGGGTACACATAGGAGTTTAATTTTCAGCAAACTAAATCATTTGGATGTATCCCTGTTCCCAAGACAAACAGAACAACAGTTCCTAGAATTCTCAGGATATTTCCCAAAAATGGTTTATAATTTTCAATACTTCTATCTTAAGTTCTCAGCTTATGACATCTGTAAATACAGTTAAAAGGGAATGAATAACATCTGAAACAAGGTAATTCTTTGAATATGACCACCTGGTCATTTGCTTAATTGTGATATTCACTAATTGACTTGATTGGATGATAAGACAGAAAGTATCAGGACCTCAGGAAATGATCTGTTCAAATTCTGATGTTAGATTTTTTCACTTGAGTGTTCACATCAAAATACAAATATGATTGTACATGTTTTGCTTATTTTCAAAAAATGATGCTACCTGAGAACTGAAGGCCAGTTTTGAAAATCTGTTTCTAAACAATGCATTTTTCATTTTCTTTATTTTAACTGGTTAATTGTTCAGATTTGTTCAGACCCTCCACTGCTGAGTGGAGTGAAAGTTTTAGAGAAGATATCAGGAGGGAGACAAGATGTTTCTGTGGACATGTTATCACATTTGATGCAGTGTTCTCCATTAGTCTTCTCTTTCTTTCTTCTTAGATCTCTATTTCATGAGGATCTATTTTTATATGTTTGATGTTGATTGACTAGAAAAATGTAGAAATGTCTCAGTATATAACTTACAAATGACTTACTCATATGATCAGGTTATATGTTCAAATTTGTGAAAAGCTACTTACTTTCCAAAACTTTTATGAGGCTTACAGATAAATTGCATCCTGAGATAACTACCAATGTATTAAGTGCACTGAGCATGGCTTTTAAAGATTAATTAGTTAGTGTCCATAAAACATTTTGCAGTACTTAGAATAAAGGTCGATAAGTGCACAGAACAAAATGCAGTTATTATTAATTCTGTATCGTGCTGTGTGGAGGAGTATCAGCAGAGTTGCTTAGTACAGGTACTATAAATTACGGAACCCTAAACTTCCAAAGCTGCCTTCCCCTGCTGTATCTCCGTTCTCTTTGTTGCTGTTTTCCTGGGATGGATTTGCTTTTTGCAGGTTTGATGAAGAATGAAAATGAGGGACAACAAAACCTCTTTGACACACAGGAGATTCTTCAGCCCCCGTAATGACAGTGTGCCATTCTGATGAAATAATGCTGTAGACACTTAATAACATGGAAGGAGTTGATACAACCTAAACATGCAAATACGGTAATTACCAACCTCAAACACAATTATCTCATGTGCTAGTACCTGTAATGGGAACAATATTTCAGTACAGCTTTTTTTTTTTTTTTTTTTTTTTTTTTTTTTTTTTTTTTTTTTTTTTCCCAGGGTCATTTGCAAAGCACTCGCTCTGTCTATTTCTTTCCCTGTGGAAATTTGTCTCTCCCACAAAATTTCATTTTCCTTAGTGACACAAAACACTGGTTCAGTGACCTTGGCAGCTCCTTCACTGGGTATATAACTTATGCTGTCTTTCCATGTTTATGTGAACTGCATATTTCAGCTTCCACGATCTGATCAGGGAAATGTGCTTTAGTCCAACACATGCATGGTTGAGGATGCAATTACTGTAACTGGCTTTCCTAGCTGTCCACTGCAAGAGAAAGAGGTCAGTTTGTCTACAGGTCTAAAAACTGCTCCAAATTTATAACAACACCAGAATGACTTATGCTAGTAGAGAGTTTGTGCCAGTTTGTATGTCCATATCAAATTTGCTTATACAGCACCACTCCTCTGAGATTTTTTTCTTTAAAATAGGTACAACTGTTTGGTACCTCTTTTTCTTCAGCTATGGTAATGCACTGGTTTACTAGTCAGAGGTGCAGAGGTGAGGGACTGCTCTAATGTGCATAGAGTCATCTGGTGAGCAAAAATTGTAGACTAGTTTTATAGACTTGAATCTTTCCTTCACTACAGATAGATGCAAAAGTTTACTTCCTTCTAATTTTATAGAACCTCCTATTAAATTGGATTGGGTAGTTCTTGTTACCCAGATTATCCTTGATACTGAGCTATTATCACAAACATTGCTGTAAAAATATTTGAGGGTTACCCAGAAACAGAAGAGAACCATAAATCTTGCTGAAATAGTTATTTTGTGAGATTTTGGCCTGTTTTCCGATGGAAGTATGTGGCTCTGGATATTTCAGACAAGAGCTGGAGTCTTGCATGCTCACAGGCACCCAGATTCTGCAGCTAACTGCAGTTTAAAGACAGAGATTTATTTTTACTTCCCATGCCTTAGATGACCCAGCTCAGCTTTCTTTATTACAATAAGATATTACAATAAGATAGAGAAGCTAGAGTAAGCTGAAGAAAGGGGGTTTGAAAGTACTCTTTCTCAAGTATGTCAGAAAGGATCATACTTAGGTCTGTAATTATTCCCTTGCTCCTATCTTATACTTCATTGTAGGCATGAAGATTAATCTGACTGTCTGGTGAGTTTTGTGTTTTGTGCCAGGTGTCAAGATAGGATTAGCTTGGACACTGGATGAATAATGTTACATAATGCAGTGAACCAATGGGGACAGCAAAAGTTTGTCCCTTGAAAGGTAAAGATCAGCTGAAAGAACAAAGTGCATTGTTAAAGAGTCATTTGCAATCTCCTGCTTGTTAGATCTTTGTTGCCAATGTTGTAGGTAGGGTTGTATGGGACATCAGCAGTTATTTCTGTGTACAGTGGTTCTAGAAAACTCTTGATGCCTTTTTACTTCCAGGCCAGGAGCATCAAACTTGCATTCATTTAAGCTTTGTTGAGCTCTCTACTCAGGACACCCTCATCAGTGAACAAGGTCAAATATTTCCCTAACTTCCTATTCCAGCAGATCTCAGAATAATTATCTTGCTGGCTTTGCATTTTGATCAAATATTTGTATATATTGAACTTTCATTCTGGGCATCACATACACATGGTGTTCTGGATCAGTGCTGATTTCAAAAGTTCTCATTATATACATTTAGATGCAACCAGAATCTGAACTCAATTTTTATTCCTTAATCCTTTTGTTTGTGGGACCAACCATGCAGTATACTGGTAAACAATGAAAATAGAAACAAGTACAGATCACTAATAACTATATAGACAACAAAACTCATGATTTTAATTCCCAGACAAGATTATTCCCTTCACAAGTACCTGTTGAAACTTCAATATTCATTTTTCAAGTCCATTCATGTAACCGCACTGTAAGAAACCCCCAAATTTTCATATCTGCCCTATTAAGCTGTCGATGTCCATGGTTCCATTCAATGAACAGGATAAGTGCAGGAGCTGCATACATAAAAAGAGAGCTTTTCCATCATGACAGCACAGTTTGACTCTTTTTTTTTTTTTTTTTTTTTTTTTTTTAAATTAATAATATCTCCTTCATGGCATTTTAGAGTAGTCAGGGCCATAGTGAGGTTGGTTAAAAGCAACGATTTCCCCTACACTGTGGTGAGGGGCAGGAAAGACAGCTGGGATGTCAAAAGAGCAATTCCAGCAAGTCCTGTCATCAAGTGCACCCTGCTTTAAAACCAGGGAAGGGGAAAAGACCAAAAGTTTGGAGCACCTAAGCACGTCCAGACCGTGCAAAGGCAAGACCATCAAGGAGAAGGAGGGATTTCTCAGATTTGATCCAGGAGAGCATTTTATCCAACACCAATAATAGTGAAAGGGGATAATGCATGCAAAGACATGCTGTGAAGACTCACTATCACTTTTAATCCTTTTTTTTTTTTTTTTTTTTTTTTTTATGAATTCTGACCAAAGCCCTGCAGAGCACAAAATAACATACCACAGAATGGTTGGCTGAGGTTAAAAGGAACCTCTGGAAGTCATCTGGTCCAACCCCCTGCTCAAGCAGGGACACCTATAGTAGGGTGCCCTGGACAATGTCCATGTGGCTTTTGAAGGGAGGGAGATTCCAGAACCTCTCTGGGTGACCTGTGTCAGTGCTCTGTCACCTACACATTAAAGTGTTTCCTCATGTTCAGAAGGAACCTCTTGTTTTCCAGCTTGTGCCTGTTGCCTCTTGTCCTGGCACTGGGCACCACTGAAAAGAGTGGTACCACTGAAAAGAGTGAAAACTGGCTCAGTCCTCTTTGCAACCTCCCTGCAAGTATTTCTAAACATTGAGAAGATTTCTCCTGAGCCTTCTCTTCTCCAGGCAAGAGAGTCGCATCTCTCTCTGCCTCTTCTCCTAGGAGAATACCTTACTCCTGGTAGTCCACTCACTGGATTCTTTCCAGAACATCCACAACTTTCTTATAGTGGCACAGACAGAACTGAAATGACAGAACTGAAACCTCAAAATCTTGCAGGAAAACCACTGCTGAAGCCCGGGATTGAACCAGGGACCTTTAGATCTTCAGTCTAACGCTCTCCCAGCTGAGCTACTTCAGCCCTGCTTGAGTGCTATTACTCTCCCAGTCTGATGGAACATAAAGCCCTGTTAGACTTCCCATTCACACTGCTCTGTGGACAGTTCACTGTTGTCCTATTATTGGCCAAAACACTACAGGTGGGAGAACACTCTGATCCACTGAAATCAGTGACACTCAGCCCACAAGGAGAGCGTCTGCTACAAGTCTGCATTCACCAGCCTGCAGCTGATTCTTCAAAGGTGACTACCAACCCTGTCACGATTTCCCAGAGACATCCAAAAAATAGGCTTAAAGTTGGTATGTTTAAATTTCTTATGGAAAATATATGAAAACTGGTAAGGTAGCATGGGGGCTTGCTGAACGTAGAAAGAAAACATTTGAAAGATTTACTTTGGAAGGTTCAGTTTGAATTTATAGTGTTTTTTGTTAGTTTGTTTATTTGTTTTACCCTGTGTTTTAAGGTCTTCCTTTGTTTCCTTTTAGCTTCCTTTAACAATACCTTTCTCCTACCCTGGCATAACAACTTTTCCTTGGACCTGCCAGTAGTTTTAGTTTATTTTCCAAGCAGGGCCTTATAAAGGTCCTCACAGCCCATCACACAATACCTGTTTTCATGTTCCACTATATCACTTCAAGTCACCTACAGCACAGTTCATCTGAATAAATTTTGACATTTCCATGTAGGACCTTCTTCCAGTCTATGAAAAGATAAAAAGTGCTTGTAGGGTCTGAATTTAGACTTCTAAAATAGGTCATGGGAATTGTACTTATTCATTCACGGCTGTTCTCAGCTGACTACAAAGATGCCTACAGTGACTAGCACAGCTGGAGACACCTACATCGAAGATATATATCTGAAGCTGGATGACATGAATCCCACCTCTGTTTTCTAATAAAGGCAAATTTTCAACAACAACAGAAAGACAGATTCTCACTTGTTTAGACCCTTGTTCAGTTACTTGAATATTGCAGAATGATTGTAAATTTATCACTACTGACTTTTATACCATTTGGGGCAAATTGAGTTATATAACAGCCCACAATGAAAAAGATTCTTTTCTGACTTGCTCAAGTAAAAGACTAAATTTCTCCCTTCATTAAAAATATGTATGACTGTTTATCACAACATTTCTGTGATCCTTTTTTTTTTTTTGCATCTGAGAAACAGCAGACTGGCAGGCCCTGATGTGGAATTCACAGGGATCTCAAGTGATGTTTAGAAGCTTGATTTTTATTTCACTTTCTTATTAAAAAAAAAAAAAAAAAAGTCTAAATAACTAGGGTAAAGTAAGAAGTAAAAGAAGAAAATGATGAATTATCTTGGAGAAGCTGGGATCCTAGCAGGACTTGGCCTACTTTTATTTATACTATTATTTAACAGTCAGAAGAAGATTTTCCTCCCTTATGACTCTCTCTCTCTCTCTCTCTTTTAAATGAAAAAAAATAAATACAATCAAAAAAAGCAACCTATTACTATTTTCTATACAGAGAATGAGCTTGTTAGTTAAAATGAAAATTTCAAAAACTGATGCATTATTGAACGTTTTATCTGTGTAATTCATGAAGTCTATGATATTTAGGGAAAAGGCTGGGCAATCAGGCTGGGTGACAGATCCTGCTCTGCTATTCATGGAGTATTACTGTTGTTTATCTTTCATTAAGTGGGCTATATTAGTCTTGAATTCCCAGACTGTGTAGAGTAGTTCTTCAGAGACCTTACAAATACTGGGTTAACAATGAGGACGGAAATATCTAAAGTCCTTCAGTGCTTGAGTTTTCACTCAGATTTCCTAGGAGATTATCTTGATGGCTTCTGTGATGCAGATATCTCTGTACTTAAAAGGAAAAGTGCTCTTCGAAACAATTTAGCCTGTAGATGACTGAGCAGTGACCATATTGCCAACAGGAGTTAGCTTCTTACTAGAGTCATACTCTGAAAGAGAATTTCTAAACTGCATTGGCACTCCCCTAAGTCATCTAAGTCTCCTGTGTATAATTTGTACCTCCTGTTGCAATTTTACCTTTGTGTCTTTTGCTTTCCATGGTCTGACTTATTCTTTTGCCCTTTCTCTCCATTAATAGAAGTATTAGTCATTTGAAGAAGCAAGAGAAAAAAGGAAAGGGCTCTTGAAGATATGTCATTACTGATTATACTTCCAAACTGACAAAAAGTGCTACTCTCAAATTTAGTACCATGCACTAGATTGCAAGACAGCAACACACCATAAATTATTATATTTATGACACGCAATACAATATGTGGACCATTTTGCCAAACTTCTGTGACAAGTGCACAAGAATTATTGGAAAAATATAACACTATTAGGTGCCAAATTCAATGTCAATTTATAGCCAACTCAGTTTCCACACCTGCAGGAATTAGAGTCAGTAGCATACTTATTCTCCAGTCCTGAACACTGCACGCATAATATGAAATTAACCACATTCATCCACTGGGTAGATAAGTGTGTGTATATATGTGTACATGTGTGTGTGCACTTGTGGTGAGGACAAAGAAAATTTATTTATTGATTTTCCCAGCATTGCATGTTGGTGCACAAGTTTCCCAGGGGACCATGCAGATAAAGAATAATTTGTGAAAAGGCTTGAAGTAAGGAATAGAAAAGGGGAGCTTGCAGCAATTAATGTTAGGAAGCTTCCTATAATATATTTAATAGGAACTCAGCATCTTTGCAAACATATAAAAGACCAATCACATTTGTATCAGAGAAGGCTGATATTTCCTGTTTGCTTTTAATAAAATCTGAAATAACTTGATAATAATGTAACTTGCACAATAAGAGTGTGTCGCCTTTGTAAATCAAGCTTACATAAAGCAAACAGGAACTAAAAAGAGACAGTAGCTAATTGGGCAGCTAATTAGGCTGGACAAGCTTCCCAGGTAACATAAGCTGGTCCTGGTTAGGAGGCTGGGCTGAAGCACAGGAGACTTTTCCTTTGTTCCTCAAACATAACACTATGTTTTAAAAGATGTGTTTAGGCTGGATGGTCGTAAATCCTAGGACCATCTGGGTGGTCCTAAATCCAGTATATAGATCTTTTAAACCCCCTACATAGTTACTTCTGAAAGACTTCTGGCATTTGAGATTTCTCTGACATAAGTCTGAGAAATAAGGCAGGCTCAGAATTTCCTGTGGTCCAGGCACTGCAGAGGGACAGGTAGGGTCTAGGTGCTCTGAGGACCATGACATTATGTCAAGCCACTTATCAGTAGGGTCCATAGTTAGCCCTCACAGGATGCACCTGCTAGTTTAGGCATTGTAGCTCATATCTAAGGAAATGCAAATAATCCCTCACCATTCTTAGTAATTGACTATTAAATCTTACTTTAGCAACAGAGCAACTCTTTGCTCTTGTTGAAGCCAAGCTGGCTGTCTCAGATCACCTTTCTGTACTGCATGTGCCTTGGCTTTGCTTCTAGGAGGATCTGTTCCATGATCTTCCCATGCACAGAGGTAAGGCACACTGGTCTGTAGTTCCCTGGGTCCTCCTTTTCAAAAATTCGAGTGATATTTCCTTTTTTTCCAGCCACCAGGGACTTCACCTGGCTGCCAGGACTTTTTGAATATGATAAAGAGAGGCTTCACAACTACATCAGCAAGTTCCCTCAGGACCCTGGGATGCATGGCATCAGGCACTATAGACCTGTACTTGTTCAGTTTCATCAGGTGGTCTTGAACATGATTTTTGTCTACAGTGGTGTGATGGTTTTACTCGGGTGGGCGACCGAGCTCCACCACAACTGCTCTCTCACTCTCCCTCCTCAAAGAGGAACTGGGAGAAAATACAATGAAAGGGGCTCAAGGGTTGAGATAAGGACAAGGAGATTGTGCAATAATTATTGTGATGGGCAAAACAGAGTCAGCATAGGGAGATAGTAAGATCTATTGCCTATTACTAATGAGCTAGAGAAGTGAGAAACAAAGGAAAGAAACCAAAAACATCTTCCCCGCCCCCCCCTACACCCCCATCCACCCTCTTCCATCTCCTCCCCCCTAGCGGCGCAGGGGAACGGGGGAGTGGAGGTTATGGTCAGTCTATAGCAATTCTTCTCTGCCGCTCCTTCTCAGTCACTCTTGTCCCCTGTGCTGTGGGGTCCCTCCCACGGGATGCAGTCCTTGCTGAACTGATCGGTGTGGGCTTTCCACAGGCAGCAGCTCTTCAAGAACTGCTCCAGATATGGGTCCGTACCACGGGGTCCATCCCTCGGGAGCACACTGCTCCAACCTGGGTCCCCCACGGGCAGCAGCTCCTGCCAGGTCACCTGCTCCTGCGTGGTCTCCTCTCCACGGGCTGCAGGTCCGGCCCGGAATCTGCTCCGGCAGGGGTCTTCCACAGCCGCAGTCTCCATCAGTGCAGGTCCACCTGCTCCACCGTAGTCTCCTCCATGGGCTGCAGTGTGGAACCCTGCTCCACCATGGCACTCCATGAGCTGCAGGGGGACATCCTGCTTCACCATGGTCCTCACCACAGGCTGTAGGGGACTTCTGCTCCGGCGCCTGGAGCACCTCTCCCCCTCCTTCTTTGCTGACCTTGGCACCTGCAAGGCTGTTCCTCACTCCTCTCACTCTCCCAGCTGCTGTGTGGCGCAGCGTGTTTTTTTTTTCATGTCTTAAATATGCTCTCACAGAGGCGCAAACAACATCACTTATTGGCTCAGCTCTGGTCAGCAGTGGGGCCCTTACCAAACATGGGGCAGCTTCTAGATCCTTCTCACAGAAGGCATCCCTATGGCAGCCTGCTACCAAAACCTTGCCACATAAACCCACTACAAGGAACAAATAGCATTCACATAAGTAAAGTCTGTTTCCTGCACTCTGTATAAATAAGCTAATAGCAATCCTTTGCTTGATAAAGTTACCAGGATAAACACACCGAGGTCTGTGAGAAGCTCAGAAACCATTGTTGTTGGCCACTTGTGAGGAAAACAACAACAACCCCAACAATTCATCTAGAAAATGTACCTACACACAGTTGTGTTGTTTGAGCAAACTAACACTGATATTTATGTGCCCCTGCATTGAAAAATGTGTCTGATTAGGCATCATTTTCTTCTAAATAAGCTCTGATTTTTAAGTGGATCTTGGGGGGGTGGGAGGGGGCGGGAAGAGGAGATTAATCTCCATGTTCACTCAAGGTCACACGGTGACTTTGAACAGGTAAGTCTAACACCTGTTTTCCAGGCACAAGTCTTTTTTCACATTATATTTTTTCTAAGTTCTGTAAATCCGGTTAATAGAAAAATAATATTACAAAAGGAATATCATTTTTTCCCCAAATGTGTAACATAAATGCAACATAACAACATTAATTGATTCCTTGTTGTTAAATACTGGTACAGTGGTACCGTGCTTTGTTCTACAAAACACTGGTGTGCTGGGTAATCTGACTTGGATCTTTACAGATGAGCATATCCAAAAGATGCAGATGTTAGACCTGAGAGGAACAGATTGCAAGGAAATAAAAATAAATGAATCAGTGAGAAAAAAAAAAAAAAAAGTATAATTTCTTTCCTCCAGAGAGCACATTTTAAGTGCAGATTTTGTTTTAATAAACTTGTTGCATACAAGATTTCCCAGTACCCCTCTCAATCCAACTTCAAACACAGAACAGCCTCAGAATATAAACTATAGTTTACCAAATGTAACTTGGAGATTCAGCTCAGACTCAAGACTACTGATTAGTGTACTCATTTGCAAAAGATGATGGGTCTGTGTCTGAAATTTTGAGACAGAATACTTATCTGCCTCTTGTGCCCTAGACTCAGGTTTATTTTTGTCTCTTCTTGTGCTCTCTTCCTGTGCTAGATGAATCAACTTGCTGTAAACCACATGAGACCTAAATGAATCTTCAGAGCTAGGTTTTGTAGCAAAAAATAAATAAATAAAATGAGGAAGACAGTTTCTGGTAATGAAACATTGCTGCTGGAAGGTTGTATATAATATTGGCCTACCTTCTGAATCTGATAAAGAGAGTTCCCTTAAATACAGAGCTATTTCCCCTCTGCTTGGGACTGCCTTATATCCAGTATGGATTAGCCTGTCCCCTACCTTCAACTATGCTTCTGTACTCATAAAATATGGTTGAGATTATTTAAATGGCAAGAGATTATCCTCCTGTTAGCAACTCGTCACAGATATACTTTGTGAATCCAAAATAAAGGATACATTAAGATACCCACAGAGACCTTTATATATGAATAGAAAATGGTGCTGACTGTACTGCTGTATTGTAATCCTATCTGCTCTAATGATCATCCCTACTTTAGTGGGTCTCACAAGAATGTGGCATAAGAGAAAAAAAAAATACAGAAAAATAAAGCAAGATGTTTTAATTTTGACCACAGAGCATTGCATCTTGATATTTCAACTTACAGAATCTCCTATAAAATACTACGTGTTCTCTGAGGGAAATGTGAGTGATTGCTGGTTGTGAGAAAAAGGAACTCCTGAGAACAAGGAACCCCTGACAATGTAGTTAATAATCGTAGAATCATAGAATCATAGAATTGCTCAGGTTGTAACGGACCTTAAAAGTCATCTAGTTCTAACCCCCCTGCCCAAGGTAGGGATAGCACCCACTAGATCAGGTTGGCCAGGGCTATCTAACCTGGTCTTGAACACTTCCAGAGATGGGGCATCCACAATCTCTTTGGGCAACCTGTGCCAGTGCTCTCCATATTTTTTAGTATTTTGTGTTATTAAAAGTGTTTCATACATGTTTAATACATATTGTCGCATTTGGTGGTGTCATTCCTCCAGTTAAAATAAAAATAAATAAAAGTTCAAGACATCCTAGAGTCAGTCACATTCCTATCAGATTCAGTGTTAGAACTGATATTACAAGATGTATTCAGAAGGGCTATCTAGCACTTGCAATGTACTCAGCTGGTTTCATCAGTCAGTGAGACACCTTGGTTTCATGGTTAGTTGTGTTATTCCACCAGACATCCTGATGGAGGAAGACTTACTTATGGCCAGGGAACAGTGTTGTTTCCATCAGAAGAAACTCATTATTGAGATATGGAAATTTGGTCCAAGTCGATCTCCATTACTTGCACCAGTAGAGCAGGGAGACTGTAAATTGTTCAGTGATAAAATAAGTGCTGCCCTTCCTACCTCAAAGCATAAATTTGCATCACTTGTTTCAGGTTTGTTTTTCTAGCTCTAATTTACTCTACAGAAATTCAACCTTGTGTATAAGTAACACTTGAGCCAGATAGGACTGAGCTGAAGGATTTCAGCACTACTGAGACCTCTGAATAGGAATGGACATAATTCCTTAATACTTCCACATCTTCTGGGTCATTTTTCTTTTCAACCTCCTTTGAGTGTTCACCTCCACACACAATGGATTATGGCAGAGGTGATGGGGAAAACAGGCTACAACTCCACCCTACCTCCCTTACTTTGGATACTAGTTTTATCAATCTGTAAATATGTTTTATTCAAACTCAAAGATCTCAGTTGTTCAACTCACTCCTTTATGAAGCTGGTTTTTAAAATGGCAGCAGAATCACAGCAAAAAACAGGCAAACAATCAAGCAAACTGAAAAATACAGCAATAAATCCCATTCTCTTGCTCTGTCAGTCTCACTAATTGCCTCTTTATATAATACCTTCCTCTTCTGCTAACGGTTATTAAGAAGAATGTTGAAGCCAGACACTCTTTTAAACTGGTATTTTATTAGACAGAGATTACACTGTGAGATTTCCATCTAGGCTCTCACACTAGGGACTCTCTCTGCTCACTGGTCCATAATGACTGACCTACATATCTCTGCCGACCAGGGTTTTGCTGGATGACTGCATTACCCAGAAGAATTTGACTGCCCTTACTGTATTCATTTGTCACAGCAATTAAACCCATATGTTGATTTATTGAGTGCAGGCCTGGTGTGAGATGTAGGAATGCACATGACTCATTCCTTTCTTTCTGGAATAACGCTACTCCTGTGTAAATTGTGTTTGGTCTTCTTTGTGCTGCTTTTATCTTGGTTAGAATTACTTTTGGCTTCTGGGGACAAATAATGACCATACTCATTCATTTTGTAATACCTATTTATTTCACTCTTTCTCCTTGTTTTTAATTACCTTCATGTTGTTCATTGATGTTGTGTCCTCTCTTCACAGACTGATCTGAAATGTAATCCATTTTCTCACAACCATTCACTTATGAAAGTTTGAGCAAGTCTTAGAGAAGCGTTGTATCCCTGGCTGGAGATCTGAGTTGGAAATGAATATACAAAACCCCCAAGATAATCTAGTGCTAATGTTTCTTCAATTAGTTTCTTCAATAAATGGATGACAGCTGTGTCCTTTGAAAATTAAGAATTGTAAAGAATTTCATCACAAAAGCTATGGGGTATGCCCCTGGATATAGACAGGTAAAACTGCCAAATCTAGGATGGCTCCATAAGGAGACTGAGAGCCAAATTTTAACAGCTATTTATGTTGCAAATCATGCAATCTGTGAACGTGTTATGAAAATATAGTTAGATTTAGGAGAGCAGAACTGTACTGAAACCTTCATCAAAATACTCACCGTTCCTTGCAGCGGTTAAGACAAGACATGGAATTGGTCTGGTATCCTAAAACAGCTCATATCCAAGTCACTCAAGGAAATTCAAACCCTTTCAATTCCCTTTCTCAGAACTTGTATGTGAAAAAAAATCTAAAATGTCTGAGTTTGGTGGTTCTTTTCACTTTGCTTCAGCCTCCTTCATGGTGCCCAGGCTGTTCAGGCAATACAGTATTTGACATTACAGTGTGACAGGTAGCAGAAGTTTTGCTTTGGACAGGGCTGGACAGGGCTGTGCTGAGCTCATATACTTTGGTTCCTTGGTAGAGACCAACAGCATTTTCTGTTGCAGGGGCCACTTTTTCTTAAAGCTCAGTTCTGCAGGAGGTGGAAAGGAATCCTGATTCTTGCACTGATTTCTTCTCTCTAGCAATCAATGAAAGAAAATGTTGCAACAGCACACAACTGCTCCAGGGGAGGTTCAAGATGGATATTAAGAAAAATTACTGTGAGGGTGGTCAAACACTGGAACAGGCTTCCTAGGGAGGTGGTTGGTGGTCAATAGTCAAGTGGTGGTCATTTGGATAATACCCTCAATAATATGTTTTAATCTTTGGTTTGTCCTGAAGAGGTCAGGCAGCTGAGCTTGATTTAAGCCCCTTTCAATTTTTTTTCTTTTCTTTTCTTTTCTTTTCTTTTCTTTTCTTTTCTTTTCTTTTCTTTTCTTTTCTTTTCTTTTCTTTTCTTTTCTTTTCTTTTCTTTTCTTTTCTTTTCTTTTCTTTTCTTTTCTTTTCTTTT